>NC_091449.1:7190603-7243987 GCF_964237555.1 Oryctolagus cuniculus | reverse complement strand
ACTCGTGCCCATACGTGTCTAAGCTTGGACAAGGGGAGGGGGTCACTGAAGAGGCAGAAAGGGGGGGCTACGTGCCCTACTGTCTAAAGCTTGGACAAGGGGAGGGGGTCACTGAAGAGCAGAAAGGGGGGGCTACGCTGCCCTAGTGTCTAAGCTTGGACAAGGAGGGGGTGGCTACGTGCCTACGTGTCTAAGTGAAGAGCAGAAAGGGGGGGCTACGTGCCCTACGTGTCTAAGCTGGCCCTACGTGTCTAAGCTTGGACAAGGGGAGGGGGTCACTGAAGAGCAGAAAGGGGGGGCTACGTGCCCTACGTGTCTAAGTTGGACAAGGGAGGGGGTCACTGAAGAGCAGAAAGGGGGGGCTACGTGCCCTACGTGTCTAAGCTTGGACAAGGGGAGGGGGTCACTGAAGAGCAGAAAGGGGGGGCTACGTGCCTACGTGTCTAATAGGGGAGGGGGTCACTAACTACGTGCCCTACGTGTCTAAGCTTGGACAAGGGGAGGGGGTCACTGAAGAGCAGAAAGGGGGGCTACGTGCCCTACGTGTCTAAGCTTGGACAAGGGGAGGGGGTCACTGAAGAGCAGAAAGGGGGGGCTACGTGCCCTACGTGTCTAAGCTTGGACAAGGGGAGGGGGTCACTGAAGAGCAGAAAGGGGGGGCTACGTGCCCTACGTGTCTAAGCTTGGACAAGGGGAGGGGGTCACTGAAGAGCAGAAAGGGGGGGCTACGTGCCCTACGTGTCTAAGCTTGGACAAGGGGAGGGGGTCACTGAAGAGCAGAAAGGGGGGGCTACGTGCCCTACGTGTCTAAGCTTGGACAAGGGGAGGGGGTCACTGAAGAGCAGAAAGGGGGGGCTACGTGCCCTACGTGTCTAAGCTTGGACAAGGGGAGGGGGTCACTGAAGAGCAGAAAGGGGGGGCTACGTGCCCTACGTGTCTAAGCTTGGACAAGGGGAGGGGGTCACTGAAGAGCAGAAAGGGGGGGCTACGTGCCCTACGTGTCTAAGCTTGGACAAGGGGAGGGGGTCACTGAAGAGCAGAAAGGGGGGGCTACGTGCCCTACGTGTCTAAGCTTGGACAAGGGGAGGGGGTCACTGAAGAGCAGAAAGGGGGGGCTACGTGCCCTACGTGTCTAAGCTTGGACAAGGGGAGGGGGTCACTGAAGAGCAGAAAGGGGGGGCTACGTGCCCTACGTGTCTAAGCTTGGACAAGGGGGGGGGTCACTGAAGAGCAGAAAGGGGGGGCTACGTGCCCTACGTGTCTAAGCTTGGACAAGGGGAGGGGGTCACTGAAGAGCAGAAAGGGGGGGCTACGTGCCCTACGTGTCTAAGCTTGGACAAGGGGAGGGGGTCACTGAAGAGCAGAAAGGGGGGGCTACGTGCCCTACGTGTCTAAGCTTGGACAAGGGGAGGGGGTCACTGAAGAGCAGAAAGGGGGGGCTACGTGCCCTACGTGTCTAAGCTTGGACAAGGGGAGGGGGTCACTGAAGAGCAGAAAGGGGGGCTACGTGCCCTACGTGTCTAAGCTTGGACAAAGGGGAGGGGGTCACTGAAGAGCAGAAAGGGGGGGCTACGTGCCCTACGTGTCTAAGCTTGGACAAGGGGAGGGGGTCACTGAAGAGCAGAAAGGGGGGGCTACGTGCCCTACGTGTCTAAGCTTGGATAAGGGGAGGGGGTCACTGAAGAGCAGAAAGGGGGGGCTACGTGCCCTACGTGTCTAAGCTTGGACAAGGGGAGGGGGTCACTGAAGAGCAGAAAGGGGGGGCTACTGCCCTACGTGTCTAAGCTTGGACAAGGGGAGGGGGTCACTGAAGAGCAGAAAGGGGGGGCTACGTGCCCTACGTGTCTAAGCTTGGACAAGGGGAGGGGGTCACTGAAGAGCAGAAAGGGGGGGCTACGTGCCCTACGTGTCTAAGCTTGGACAAGGGGAGGGGGGTCACTGAAGAGCAGAAAGGGGGGGCTACGTGCCCTACGTGTCCTAAGCTTGGACAAGGGGAGGGGGTCACTGAAGAGCAGAAAGGGGGGGCTACGTGCCCTACGTGTCTAAGCTTGGACAAGGGGAGGGGGTCACTGAAGAGCAGAAAGGGGGGGCTACGTGCCCTACGTGTCTAAGCTTGGACAAGGGGAGGGGGTCACTGAAGAGCAGAAAGGGGGGGCTACGTGCCCTACGTGTCTAAGCTTGGACAAGGGGAGGGGGTCACTGAAGAGCAGAAAGGGGGGGCTACGTGCCCTACGTGTCTAAGCTTGGACAAGGGAGGGGGTCACTGAAGAGCAGAAAGGGGGGCTACGTGCCCTACGTGTCTAAGCTTGGACAAGGGGAGGGGGTCACTGAAAGCAGAAAGGGGGGCTACGTGCCCTACGTGTCTAAGCTTGGACAAGGGGAGGGGGTCACTGAAGAGCAGAAAGGGGGGGGCTACGTGCCCTACGTGTCTAAGCTTGGACAAGGGGAGGGGGTCACTGAAGAGCAGAAAGGGGGGGCTACGTGCCCTACGTGTCTAAGCTTGGACAAGGGGAGGGGGTCACTGAAGAGCAGAAAGGGGGGGCTACGTGCCCTACGTGTCTAAGCTTGGACAAGGGGAGGGGGTCACTGAAGAGCAGAAAGGGGGGGCTACGTGCCCTACGTGTCTAAGCTTGGACAAGGGGAGGGGGTCACTGAAGAGCAGAAAGGGGGGGCTACGTGCCCTACGTGTCTAAGCTTGGACAAGGGGAGGGGGTCACTGAAGAGCAGAAAGGGGGGGCTACGTGCCCTACGTGTCTAAGCTTGGACAAGGGGGAGGGGGTCACTGAAGAGCAGAAAGGGGGGGCTACGTGCCCTACGTGTCTAAGCTTGGACAAGGGGAGGGGGTCACTGAAGAGCAGAAAGGGGGGGCTACGTGCCCTACGTGTCTAAGCTTGGACAAGGGGAGGGGTCACTGAAGAGCAGAAAGGGGGGCTACGTGCCCTACGTGTCTAAGCTTGGACAAGGGGAGGGGGTCACTGAAGAGCAGAAAGGGGGGGCTACGTGCCCTACGTGTCTAAGCTTGGACAAGGGGAGGGGGTCACTGAAGAGCAGAAAGGGGTGGGCTACGTGCCCTACGTGTCTAAGCTTGGACAAGGGGAGGGGGTCACTGAAGAGCAGAAAGGGGGGGCTACGTGCCCTACGTGTCTAAGCTTGGACAAGGGGAGGGGGTCACTGAAGAGCAGAAAGGGGGGGCTACGTGCCCTACGTGTCTAAGCTTGGACAAGGGGAGGGGGTCACTGAAGAGCAGAAAGGGGGGGCTACGTGCCCTACGTGTCTAAGCTTGGACAAGGGGAGGGGGTCACTGAAGAGCAGAAAGGGGGGGGCTACGTGCCCTACGTGTCTAAGCTTGGACAAGGGGAGGGGGTCACTGAAGAGCAGAAAGGGGGGGCTACGTGCCCTACGTGTCTAAGCTTGGACAAGGGGAGGGGGTCACTGAAGAGCAGAAAGGGGGGGCTACGTGCCCTACGTGTCTAAGCTTGGACAAGGGGAGGGGGTCACTGAAGAGCAGAAAGGGGGGGCTACGTGCCCTACGTGTCTAAGCTTGGACAAGGGGAGGGGGTCACTGAAGAGCAGAAAGGGGGGGCTACGTGCCCTACGTGTCTAAGCTTGGACAAGGGGAGGGGGTCACTGAAGAGCAGAAAGGGGGGGCTACGTGCCCTACGTGTCTAAGCTTGGACAAGGGGAGGGGGTCACTGAAGAGCAGAAAGGGGGGGCTACGTGCCCTACGTGTCTAAGCTTGGACAAGGGAGGGGGTCACTGAAGAGCAGAAAGGGGGGCTACGTGCCCTACGTGTCTAAGCTTGGACAAGGGGAGGGGGTCACTGAAGAGCAGAAAGGGGGGGCTACGTGCCCTACGTGTCTAAGCTTGGACAAGGGGAGGGGGTCACTGAAGAGCAGAAAGGGGGGGGCTACGTGCCCTACGTGTCTAAGCTTGGATAAGGGGAGGGGGTCACTGAAGAGCAGAAAGGGGGGGCTACGTGCCCTACGTGTCTAAGCTTGGATAAGGGGAGGGGGTCACTGAAGAGCAGAAAGGGGGGGCTACGTGCCCTACGTGTCTAAGCTTGGACAAGGGGAGGGGGTCACTGAAGAGCAGAAAGGGGGGGCTACCTGCCCTACGTGTCTAAGCTTGGACAAGGGGAGGGGGTCACTGAAGAGCAGAAAGGGGGGCTACGTGCCCTACGTGTCTAAGCTTGGATAAGGGGAGGGGGTCACTGAAGAGCAGAAAGGGGGGGCTACGTGCCCTACGTGTCTAAGCTTGGACAAGGGGAGGGGGTCACTGAAGAGCAGAAAGGGGGGGCTACGTGCCCTACGTGTCTAAGCTTGGACAAGGGGAGGGGGTCACTGAAGAGCAGAAAGGGGGGGGCTACGTGCCCTACGTGTCTAAGCTTGGACAAGGGGAGGGGGTCACTGAAGAGCAGAAAGGGGGGGCTACGTGCCCTACGTGTCTAAGCTTGGACAAGGGGAGGGGGTCACTGAAGAGCAGAAAGGGGGGGCTACGTGCCCTACGTGTCTAAGCTTGGACAAGGGGAGGGGGTCACTGAAGAGCAGAAAGGGGGGGCTACGTGCCCTACGTGTCTAAGCTTGGACAAGGGGAGGGGGTCACTGAAGAGCAGAAAGGGGGGGCTACGTGCCCTACGTGTCTAAGCTTGGACAAGGGGAGGGGGTCACTGAAGAGCAGAAAGGGGGGGCTACGTGCCCTACGTGTCTAAGCTTGGACAAGGGGAGGGGGTCACTGAAGAGCAGAAAGGGGGGGCTACGTGCCCTACGTGTCTAAGCTTGGACAAGGGGAGGGGGTCACTGAAGAGCAGAAAGGGGGGCTACGTGCCCTACGTGTCTAAGCTTGGACAAGGGGAGGGGGTCACTGAAGAGCAGAAAGGGGGGCTACGTGCCCTACGTGTCTAAGCTTGGACTAAGGGGAGGGGGTCACTGAAGAGCAGAAAGGGGGGGCTACGTGCCCTACGTGTCTAAGCTTGGATAAGGGGAGGGGGTCACTGAAGAGCAGAAAGGGGGGGCTACGTGCCCTACGTGTCTAAGCTTGGAAAAGGGGAGGGGTCACTGAAGAGCAGAAAGGGGGGGCTACGTGCCCTACGTGTCTAAGCTTGGACAAGGGAGGGGGTCACTGAAGAGCAGAAAGGGGGGGCTACGTGCCCTACGTGTCTAAGCTTGGATAAGGGGAGGGGTCACTGAAGAGCAGAAAGGGGGGGCTACGTGCCCTACGTGTCTAAGCTTGGACAAGGGGAGGGGGTCACTGAAGAGCAGAAAGGGGGGGCTACGTGCCCTACGTGTCTAAGCTTGGATAAGGGGAGGGGGTCACTGAAGAGCAGAAAGGGGGGCTACGTGCCCTACGTGTCTAAGCTTGGATAAGGGGAGGGGGTCACTGAAGAGCAGAAAGGGGGGGCTACGTGCCCTACGTGTCTAAGCTTGGACAAGGGGAGGGGGTCACTGAAGAGCAGAAAGGGGGGGCTACGTGCCCTACGTGTCTAAGCTTGGACAAGGGGAGGGGGTCACTGAAGAGCAGAAAGGGGGGGCTACGTGCCCTACGTGTCTAAGCTTGGACAAGGGGAGGGGGTCACTGAAGAGCAGAAAGGGGGGGCTACGTGCCCTACGTGTCTAAGCTTGGACAAGGGGAGGGGGTCACTGAAGAGCAGAAAGGGGGGGCTACGTGCCCTACGTGTCTAAGCTTGGACAAGGGGAGGGGGTCACTGAAGAGCAGAAAGGGGGGGCTACGTGCCCTACGTGTCTAAGCTTGGACAAGGGGAGGGGGTCACTGAAGAGCAGAAAGGGGGGGCTACGTGCCCTACGTGTCTAAGCTTGGACAAGGGGAGGGGGTCACTGAAGAGCAGAAAGGGGGGGCTACGTGCCCTACGTGTCTAAGCTTGGACAAGGGGAGGGGGTCACTGAAGAGCAGAAAGGGGGGGCTACGTGCCCTACGTGTCTAAGCTTGGACAAGGGGAGGGGGTCACTGAAGAGCAGAAAGGGGGGGCTACGTGCCCTACGTGTCTAAGCTTGGACAAGGGGAGGGGGTCACTGAAGAGCAGAAAGGGGGGGCTACGTGCCCTACGTGTCTAAGCTTGGACAAGGGGAGGGGGTCACTGAAGAGCAGAAAGGGGGGGCTACGTGCCCTACGTGTCTAAGCTTGGACAAGGGGAGGGGGTCACTGAAGAGCAGAAAGGGGGGGCTACGTGCCCTACGTGTCTAAGCTTGGACAAGGGGAGGGGGTCACTGAAGAGCAGAAAGGGGGGGCTACGTGCCCTACGTGTCTAAGCTTGGACAAGGGGAGGGGGTCACTGAAGAGCAGAAAGGGGGGGCTACGTGCCCTACGTGTCTAAGCTTGGACAAGGGGAGGGGGTCACTGAAGAGCAGAAAGGGGGGGCTACGTGCCCTACGTGTCTAAGCTTGGACAAGGGGAGGGGGTCACTGAAGAGCAGAAAGGGGGGGCTACGTGCCCTACGTGTCTAAGCTTGGACAAGGGGAGGGGGTCACTGAAGAGCAGAAAGGGGGGGCTACGTGCCCTACGTGTCTAAGCTTGGACAAGGGGAGGGGGTCACTGAAGAGCAGAAAGGGGGGGCTACGTGCCCTACGTGTCTAAGCTTGGACAAGGGGAGGGGGTCACTGAAGAGCAGAAAGGGGGGGCTACGTGCCCTACGTGTCTAAGCTTGGACAAGGGGAGGGGGTCACTGAAGAGCAGAAAGGGGGGGCTACGTGCCCTACGTGTCTAAGCTTGGACAAGGGGAGGGGGTCACTGAAGAGCAGAAAGGGGGGGCTACGTGCCCTACGTGTCTAAGCTTGGACAAGGGGAGGGGGTCACTGAAGAGCAGAAAGGGGGGGCTACGTGCCCTACGTGTCTAAGCTTGGACAAGGGGAGGGGGTCACTGAAGAGCAGAAAGGGGGGGCTACGTGCCCTACGTGTCTAAGCTTGGACAAGGGGAGGGGGTCACTGAAGAGCAGAAAGGGGGGGCTACGTGCCCTACGTGTCTAAGCTTGGACAAGGGGAGGGGGTCACTGAAGAGCAGAAAGGGGGGGCTACGTGCCCTACGTGTCTAAGCTTGGACAAGGGGAGGGGGTCACTGAAGAGCAGAAAGGGGGGGCTACGTGCCCTACGTGTCTAAGCTTGGACAAGGGGAGGGGGTCACTGAAGAGCAGAAAGGGGGGGCTACGTGCCCTACGTGTCTAAGCTTGGACAAGGGGAGGGGGTCACTGAAGAGCAGAAAGGGGGGGCTACGTGCCCTACGTGTCTAAGCTTGGACAAGGGGAGGGGGTCACTGAAGAGCAGAAAGGGGGGGCTACGTGCCCTACGTGTCTAAGCTTGGACAAGGGGAGGGGGTCACTGAAGAGCAGAAAGGGGGGGCTACGTGCCCTACGTGTCTAAGCTTGGACAAGGGGAGGGGGTCACTGAAGAGCAGAAAGGGGGGGCTACGTGCCCTACGTGTCTAAGCTTGGACAAGGGGAGGGGGTCACTGAAGAGCAGAAAGGGGGGGCTACGTGCCCTACGTGTCTAAGCTTGGACAAGGGGAGGGGGTCACTGAAGAGCAGAAAGGGGGGGCTACGTGCCCTACGTGTCTAAGCTTGGACAAGGGGAGGGGGTCACTGAAGAGCAGAAAGGGGGGGCTACGTGCCCTACGTGTCTAAGCTTGGATAAGGGGAGGGGGTCACTGAAGAGCAGAAAGGGGGGGCTACGTGCCCTACGTGTCTAAGCTTGGATAAGGGGAGGGGGTCACTGAAGAGCAGAAAGGGGGGGCTACGTGCCCTACGTGTCTAAGCTTGGACAAGGGGAGGGGGTCACTGAAGAGCAGAAAGGGGGGGCTACGTGCCCTACGTGTCTAAGCTTGGATAAGGGGAGGGGGTCACTGAAGAGCAGAAAGGGGGGGCTACGTGCCCTACGTGTCTAAGCTTGGACAAGGGGAGGGGGTCACTGAAGAGCAGAAAGGGGGGGCTACGTGCCCTACGTGTCTAAGCTTGGATAAGGGGAGGGGGTCACTGAAGAGCAGAAAGGGGGGGCTACGTGCCCTACGTGTCTAAGCTTGGACAAGGGGAGGGGGTCACTGAAGAGCAGAAAGGGGGGGCTACGTGCCCTACGTGTCTAAGCTTGGATAAGGGGAGGGGGTCACTGAAGAGCAGAAAGGGGGGGCTACGTGCCCTACGTGTCTAAGCTTGGACAAGGGGAGGGGGTCACTGAAGAGCAGAAAGGGGGGGCTACGTGCCCTACGTGTCTAAGCTTGGACAAGGGGAGGGGGTCACTGAAGAGCAGAAAGGGGGGGCTACGTGCCCTACGTGTCTAAGCTTGGACAAGGGGAGGGGGTCACTGAAGAGCAGAAAGGGGGGGCTACGTGCCCTACGTGTCTAAGCTTGGACAAGGGGAGGGGGTCACTGAAGAGCAGAAAGGGGGGGCTACGTGCCCTACGTGTCTAAGCTTGGACAAGGGGAGGGGGTCACTGAAGAGCAGAAAGGGGGGGCTACGTGCCCTACGTGTCTAAGCTTGGACAAGGGGAGGGGGTCACTGAAGAGCAGAAAGGGGGGGCTACGTGCCCTACGTGTCTAAGCTTGGACAAGGGGAGGGGGTCACTGAAGAGCAGAAAGGGGGGGCTACGTGCCCTACGTGTCTAAGCTTGGACAAGGGGAGGGGGTCACTGAAGAGCAGAAAGGGGGGGCTACGTGCCCTACGTGTCTAAGCTTGGACAAGGGGAGGGGGTCACTGAAGAGCAGAAAGGGGGGGCTACGTGCCCTACGTGTCTAAGCTTGGACAAGGGGAGGGGGTCACTGAAGAGCAGAAAGGGGGGGCTACGTGCCCTACGTGTCTAAGCTTGGATAAGGGGAGGGGGTCACTGAAGAGCAGAAAGGGGGGGCTACGTGCCCTACGTGTCTAAGCTTGGATAAGGGGAGGGGGTCACTGAAGAGCAGAAAGGGGGGGCTACGTGCCCTACGTGTCTAAGCTTGGACAAGGGGAGGGGGTCACTGAAGAGCAGAAAGGGGGGGCTACGTGCCCTACGTGTCTAAGCTTGGATAAGGGGAGGGGGTCACTGAAGAGCAGAAAGGGGGGGCTACGTGCCCTACGTGTCTAAGCTTGGACAAGGGGAGGGGGTCACTGAAGAGCAGAAAGGGGGGGCTACGTGCCCTACGTGTCTAAGCTTGGATAAGGGGAGGGGGTCACTGAAGAGCAGAAAGGGGGGGCTACGTGCCCTACGTGTCTAAGCTTGGACAAGGGGAGGGGGTCACTGAAGAGCAGAAAGGGGGGGCTACGTGCCCTACGTGTCTAAGCTTGGATAAGGGGAGGGGGTCACTGAAGAGCAGAAAGGGGGGGCTACGTGCCCTACGTGTCTAAGCTTGGACAAGGGGAGGGGGTCACTGAAGAGCAGAAAGGGGGGGCTACGTGCCCTACGTGTCTAAGCTTGGACAAGGGGAGGGGGTCACTGAAGAGCAGAAAGGGGGGGCTACGTGCCCTACGTGTCTAAGCTTGGACAAGGGGAGGGGGTCACTGAAGAGCAGAAAGGGGGGGCTACGTGCCCTACGTGTCTAAGCTTGGACAAGGGGAGGGGGTCACTGAAGAGCAGAAAGGGGGGGCTACGTGCCCTACGTGTCTAAGCTTGGACAAGGGGAGGGGGTCACTGAAGAGCAGAAAGGGGGGGCTACGTGCCCTACGTGTCTAAGCTTGGACAAGGGGAGGGGGTCACTGAAGAGCAGAAAGGGGGGGCTACGTGCCCTACGTGTCTAAGCTTGGACAAGGGGAGGGGGTCACTGAAGAGCAGAAAGGGGGGGCTACGTGCCCTACGTGTCTAAGCTTGGATAAGGGGAGGGGGTCACTGAAGAGCAGAAAGGGGGGGCTACGTGCCCTACGTGTCTAAGCTTGGACAAGGGGAGGGGGTCACTGAAGAGCAGAAAGGGGGGGCTACGTGCCCTACGTGTCTAAGCTTGGACAAGGGGAGGGGGTCACTGAAGAGCAGAAAGGGGGGGCTACGTGCCCTACGTGTCTAAGCTTGGATAAGGGGAGGGGGTCACTGAAGAGCAGAAAGGGGTGGCTACGTGCCCTACGTGCCTTGCGGTTTCTTTGTTAAGCTTGAGCAAGCGCAGGGGAGGGGGCTTATGTACACAACAGGATGTTCTGTTGCCCGTATCTCTTAGTATCTAACTGCTTTCTCTGTGAACCAGTTTACTCCCCCATTTCCCATGACTGTTTCTGGAACTGTTTGTCTCAGGAGCCCCGCTTTTCTATTTCATTAAGGCCACTTTCATGGTGGCTCACGGCCGCTCCTTTCAATGAATGCCTGGGGAAACATGGAGGCCTTGAATGGCGGAGCTCCCACGTCCTAAGATTAAGCCAGACATTCGAGGGTAAAGGGCCAAACTCCAGTGGAAAGGACTTGAGTTCCGAGTCAGGGGCTAACGCCGAGGGGGAGGGCACAGAGGTCCACTCGGCACTTCCTGTTGTTGCCCTGCCGCGTGCGGGAGGCTACACCTGGAGGGTTGGAGAGTGGGGGACAAACCCGACAGCCCCAGGGTTTGATCCCATTGTTGCCTCGGGGCCCTTTCCCTGGATGGGTTTCCCTGGTCATCAGTTTCTGACCTGCACTCCGGGGCCAGTGTTTTCCTCTCTTGCAGCGAGGGCAGAGGGGGTGGGGTCGGCCGTCCATCTTAGGAGCCGAGCACCCCTTCTGGAAATGACCGGGCTGTTTACAGTTAAAACACGCCCCTGTTTTTGGTCTCGCCGACAGCCAATGCTGCATTGTGGGAAGCTGGGTCAACATCTGCACAAAGCCTGGTATAATCTGTAAGGGTCTTGTTACGGCCACGAGGGCGCGATGCGGCCCTCAGGCGGAACTGGCATTTTCAGAGGCCAGGTATCTAATAAGTTCACTATCAGTTTCCGCAGGCCCCACGAACCGTTCCGCAGCTTCACTGAGCTGTCTCACAAAATCACTGAACGGTTCTTGCGCCCCCTGTCGGATTTTAGAAATGGAGGGAACAGCCGATCCCTGGGAGGGGTGGCCTCCACGAAAGGTATTGGCCTCTGCTGAGTGAGGCTTTGGCAAGCATTTCCCAGTCGTTAATTGTGAGCCAGTCCTCACTCGGGGATTCCAAAAGGGGCAGGGTAGAGCAGGCAGGGGCCCAGAGAGGCCGCACTCTTTACACACTCCAACTCCAGCGGACGGTAACCTTGCTTTTTGATAGTCAAGGGGTTATTCTCATCTTCCTCACCCGAAGTCGTCATCCTCACTGTTCCCAGGACTTCCTTGCTCTTTGGAGGGGTTCTTAGACCGCACCTGAGACCTGGTCCCTGTTTCTGATCGAGCTCCCGGAGCTGTCTGAGCAAGCCTGCCTCTTCCCTCTTAGCCTGAAGCAAGGCTTCTAAGGCCTGAGCTTCTCTCGTGAGCTCTAAATAGCTCGGCGGGCGGGTGAGACGAGAGTCATCTGTGGGGGCTGAGGCCAGCGCAGGGGAAAAAAGGGAGGGGGATTGCATAATGCGGAGGCAGGGCCAAGCGCGGCTGCATTTAGCTGCCTTGTCATGTAGCTGTGCCTCACCCTCAGGAGAGGGTCACCTGCTTTCATCCCTGATAAAACGGGAAAGAGGGATCCAGGTTTTTTAATGTCCCTCTCTGTGTCCTCCGGCGGCACAGAAATGGAAACAGAGGGACGGGGATGGATCAGGGGGCTTTGGGAGAACTCTGACTCCCCTTACATTGTGTCCTGAGAAAGGTTCCGCCATCCTCTATGACCTTTGAGGTGTCAGTTTGAAGATGGCGAACCTGGAGGATATTATTTGTAAGATTCCAATAAGAAAAGGCTAGAACAGGAACCCTCTCGGGACCAAAGGTGTGCTAAGTCTTCAGGACGTTCCCCTGCCCGTTGCCATCTCTCATCATCTAGAGTTCCTTCTTGCGGAAACCAAGGACAAACGTCTTCTAAGAATATAAAAAAATCTGCAAGATCCTGTGTCTTAACGCTTGCTCCTCCCGTCCTGAGGGAGGCCTTTCGCCCTCTTACAAACAATTCTTGTTTAGTGAGTGTTTGCTCTTCTCACCTTTCTGGCCTGTGTCGGACGGGGCAGGACGCGGTGGGCACTCTGCAGGTCTTCACTCGCCTTCTTCAGGCCTGTATCACAGAGGAATCGTTATGAGACAAGGCAGCAACCTTGACCAAGCAGCCGGCTCTTAAGCGACGTTCAGCTCAGCTCCCGTTCCTCGAGGCCCACACTGGGCGCCACTCGCCCCGGCCCGGGGTAATCGGCTAGGAGGAGGGCAGACCTGCATGGAGACCAAGGTCTCACTTTACTGGAGGAGGCAGCTCATGTAGCACCAGGCACGGATGGACAGCGAGGGCGAGCAGGGGTCATCTTACAACACAGCTCAAAGGAGCTGGTCACGGGAGTCTTCAACCAACAGCAGTCTGACAAAGGGAGTGACCGCGGGGTCTCCCGGCCACCTGACGTGCGCATCGAGGCACGAGAGTTCGTGGGGTCAGCAGAGCACTGAAGCCAGCCGGCCAGCGCCAGCCATCAGTGAGCTGCACACACGGACTTTCTAGTGGTCCTCCTTCCAGACCGCAGCTAAAGGTGACTCTCAACAGAGGCCTGCACAGGGTGACCAGCACAGTGCTCCCAACACCAGGCAGAGCGGTGAGAGCCCGGCGCTGGGCATCACGCGGCCCGCCCCCGCCCCCGCTTACCTGGGGCGGCACGGGCGGCCCGGCTGGCGTCTGCGGGTACCCCTGTGTCAGATGCGGGGGGGGGGGGGGTCAGTGGGGCGCGGGCAGCCAGGGTCCCGGGGCCCACCACGTGCTCAGCGATGGCCACAGCCGGTGCCGGCCACCCTGAGAGGTGGGCAGCGACCCCGCTGTGCGAGGGAGGGGCCCTGGGGAGCAGCTTCCGGCCCGCGGTGCGGGGTCGGTGTCCCCGGAGTCCCCGCTCCGGACCCCGGTTAGGCAGTGGACGCCGGCCCAGGTGCTGGGGCCCCGCCACCTCCGGGAGACCCGGATGTTGCTCCTGGCCTTGGCCCGGCCCGGTCCCAGCCGTAGTGGCCGTCTGGGAAGCCAACATCTGTTTCTCAGCCTCTCCTCTCCATCACAAATATTTAAGATAAAGTTAAAAAAAAAAAACAAAATCGTTCCCGGCGGCCTCTGCTCTCTGGCTCCCACATAACCATCCCCGCTCTCCCCACCCGCGAGGCGGGAGCTCACTGCCGATCCCGGGGGTCCAACCCGCGGCACCTAAACGGGCCCGGTGCACACCCTCAGAGCCGAGGCGCCTCAGACCCCCGGGTGTCAAAGGTCCCGGGGCGCACTGTGTCCTCACGGGGATCGGAGCCCAGTGCTAGGCATCATGGGAGCCTCGGCAGCAAGGACCCGCGGCAGCCGCCCTCGGGGGCTCCAAGCAGTGGCTCTCCCGCTAACTCTTTCAAATAAACTAAGAACAAAACCCCTGGGTGGTAGACCCCTTCCGGGTCCCCCAGCTCACGGCAAGATGGCGCGGCCCGGCTGGAGGCCAACTGCACGCTCGCAGCACCGCCACCTTCCCCGCAGGGAGCCCACCCCCCACCCGACCAGGCTCGCGCCGCAGCCACCGCCGGCCCCCAGTGAGGAGTCCCCCATCACGTCCGCCCCTGCCTCTCACCTTACACGACCGGGACGTCCCACGGCCACGCGCTCCTATTTAACAGCGCGGGCCGCCCGCAAAGCCCCCCGGCGCCATCTTGGGTTCCGCCCGGGGCGTCCAGTTCGGACGCCTGTGCACGAAAAGCAGCCCTGGTGCTTGGGGACGGGAATAAAGACTGTTATTTGGAGAATCTCCCAGCTAAGATGAGGAGATATTCTCTCTGTAGACGAAATAAAAAGGATCTGAGGGACATCCGGGACGGTCGTTCTGTCAGGAGTGTCAGGCAAATCTGAGGACAGCACCAAGGACGAGGCGGGACGAGAAAGGACCCCGGGGGGGCGGGGCAAGAAGGAGGCCGCGGAGGAGGGCGGACGCTGAGAGGCGCGAAGCAGCCCGGGGCGGGGCCGGGGAGGAGATTGACAGGGTCTTCCTGGGCAGGAGGCCGCGTGGCGGCCGGGCGGCGGGACCGGACTCCGGAGCTGAGGGAGGAGGGGCTGGGACGAGAGGGGCTTGGGCGCCAGGATTTCTGGCCCCGAGCAGGAACTCGACGTGGGGGCCCCGCCGGGTTAGATGGTGCAGGGAGTGAGCCGGCATGTGGGACTCTCGGTCTCTCAAATAAGTACTTCACGGGGGAAGCTGCTTCCCACCCCAGTAGCTCCCGCCGGTGGATCATCTCACTCACAGTGGCCAAGGAGTCTTTTATGCGACGAAAACGCACGTTTATTTACGATGTAGGCCGGGAGGTAGCCGAGGCGGGGCTGAGGCCAGCCAGGACCCCGCCCACCCATCACAAGCCCCGCCCACCCCAAGCCCCGCCCATCCATCACAAGCCCCCCCGCCCATCCCCCCCGGTCCCTTCCCTGAACATCCAACATGGCGGCAGGCCCCGCCCACCCGCCCCGCGCGCATCCTGGAGCCTCACTTCCCATCATGCACCGGACGCCATGACACTTTCCAGGGGCATCTCCACGTGCGCTGCCGCTCCGCCCCAAACTCCGCCCCCTGGAAATATTTAATTAGGCTCTGTCCCGGGCACCGCCCCCATCCTATTACAGTAGGGTCCTGAGGGTCCCCGCGTGCGCCCCGCCCCCTCCCCACAGCGTGTTTGGGGGGGTTCCCTGGATTTTAAGTGGTCTTCATCTGGTGAGGAGACCCCCGACGGGAACCTCTCGGTTTGCAGCTCATCGCTGACTCCGTGTCACTCCCGAGAGAGCCAAGTTCTCCCTGTGTCTCCGGGGTCCCCCAGGCCCCCTCGTGAGCTGGCCGCCAGTGCCCCGGCCTTCCTGCGCGACCCTGGCCTTCCCGGAACCCGGCACCCCGGCCGCCCTGCAGCCTCCGAGGGGCGCCTCCTGGCAGGGGCCCCGCGCCCTGCGCCCCCTCTCCAGAGCCAGGGAGGCCGGGTCTGCCCGCGGCGTCCCGTGCACCTGTGCCCGGCGGACGCGCAGCCCCTGGGGGACCTGCGTGGTCCCTGCGGCGGCCTTGGCGCCGGGCACACGACCTGTAATTCCTGCGGAGAGAGAGCGCCTGCCCGTCCCAGACTCGAGTCTGAGCCCCGTGCCCGCTTACAGAAGGAAGCTTCCGAGCCCAGGTGGGTCCCGCGCCTGTGCCGCGGGGGACAGCGATCCGTGGCCGGCAGGGGCGGGGCTGGGGGGCGAGGGGCGAGGTCTTTGTTCTGAGCTTTGTCCTCGGGGCTCAGCCCTTGTCGCCTTCCGCAGGTAGCCCCGCACCATTAGGCACAGAACAGCCTTGTGCTGGGGGCTCTGGGGGAGGGTGGGCGGGGGCGGGGGTGCAGGGGTGCGGGGGTGCGGGGGCGTGGACGTGGCTCAGGAATGGGAATCCTTGAGGATTGCACAGGCACAGGATAAATCCCCAAGGGCTTGGGGGTGGGGAGCCAGCTATTCAGCAAACATTGACCGCCATCTGCATGCTGCAGAGAGACCAGGGGTCCAGCTCTTTGCTGACCTTGACCTCTGAGTTCCTCCCCTTCGCTGGAGGCTGGCCCAGGGCAGGATGGCGGCTCCACGGAGGGTGTCCAAGGCCCTGAACTAAATACAAGACTGTTCTGCACAAACAAACAAATAAACAAAGCCAGAGGTTATTTAAAAATACAGATTATTAATCTGGGCTGAGGGTATCAGAGAGGACTGAAAATGGACCCGTGTCTGGGGTGGGGTAGGAGCAAGAAGCCGCACCCGCAGGTGCTTGTCCAGGAGCCTTGAGAGCCAACATGGTCCTGGTCTTAAATCCAGATGCCCTGCAGTGCCAGAATGGACCAGAAATTCTTGTAATTCAAGTAGGACAGGAGACCTGGTGAGGAAGAGGGAAGAAGCGGGTGAGGCAGTTCCTGAGACCAGCCCAGACCCGGGTCCTGTCCCCAGGCCTACCCCAGACCCCAGACCCAAAGGCAGCAGTCCAAGCTCAACTCCATCTCCCCCCCCCCTTCTGCATCCTCTCCCTGTCTCCTGCCTCAGGCCCACCCTGCCCAGTCCTGTCCCCAGCACCCCCACTCCAGGCTCTGTCCCCCAGCACCCAGACCACAGGCTCTGTCCCCCACAGCGCCCAGATACCAGGCTCTGTCCCCCCCAGTGCCCCACCCCAGGCTCTGTCCCCCAGTGCCCCCACCCCAGGCTCTGTCCCTCACAGCACCCAGACACCAGGCTCTGTCCCCCCCAGTGCCCCACCCCAGGCTCTGTCCCCCCAGTGCCCCACCCCAGGCTCTGTCCCTCACAGCACCCAGACACCAGGCTCTGTCCCCCCCAGTGCCCCACCCCAGGCTCTGTCCCCCAGTGCCCCCACCCCAGGCTCTGTCCCCCAGTGCCCCACCCCAGACTCTGTCTCCCAGTAACCCCACCCCAGGCTCTGTCCCCCCCAGTGCCCCACCCCAGGCTCTGTCCCCCAGTGCCCCACTCCAGGCTCTGTCCCCCAGTGCCCCACCCCAGGCTCTGTCCCCCCAGTGCCCCACTCCAGGCTCTGTCCCCCCAGCACCAGACCCCAGGCTCTGTCCCCCCAGCACCAGACCCCAGGCTCTGTCCCCCCAGTGCCCCACCCCAGGCTCTGTCCCCCAGTGCCCCCCCCAGGCTCTGTCCCCCCAGCACCAGACCCCAGGCTCTGTCCCCACAGTGCCCCCACCCCAGGATCTGTCCCCCCAGTGCCCCACCCCAGGCTCTGTCCCCCCAGTGCCCCACTCCAGGCTCTGTCCCCCCCAGTGCCCCATCCCAGGCTCTGTCCCCCCAGTGCCCCACTCCAGGCTCTGTCCCCCCCAGTGCCCCATCCCAGGCTCTGTCCCCCCAGCACCAGACCCCAGCCTGACCGATCATCAGGAAGAAGAAGACGCCCATCCAGGCCAGGTAGAAGCTGACGCCCAGCCTGTAGGTCATGCCTTCCTGCAGGAACTGGCTGGCCTGCAGCAGGTAGAACAGGACGCCCAGGATGATACTGGTCCCTGCGCGGACGCGAGTGCGAGGTCAGCCTCGCTGTCCCCCCTCCTCACCCTCCCGGCCCCTGTACCCCTGCTCAGAGTTGGGAAAGAGGCTGCAGCACGCTGGAAGCATGAGTCTCCACCTTTAGCCAGGCGAGGGTGGCATCGGAAACCGCCACGGGCTTTGGGGCCACCAGAGCTCCGCCCCTCAGCCCAGGGCGGCCAGTTTGTCTCGCTGGGCCTAGAGTGGGCACAACTGTGGGACCCACATCCAGTAGGGGCGTCATGAGGAGGTGCTGAGGCTGGCGCGGTTCCTGTAGCGAGTCCTGAATTCCGGGCTTCTGTTTTAGATGGTTTAAAACCAACAGTGTTTTTTCACCTTTTGTACCTTATAGTTAGATAATAAGAGCTCCTACACAAACAGGATAAATACCAGTTACAAAGAATCGAGAAGTCACCAGTTACAAAGAATCGAGAAGTCAAACGTTCTTGATTCCTGGCTTTAGCTCTCACTCTCCAGAAACGCTCTGCGACTGGAGGTTGGGAGGAGTTGTCCCAAGGGACAGGAACACAGCATTCCCCAGCTCCAAGCTAGCCACTCCAGCTGTTTAAAAGTACGGTTTGGCGTGCCCATGGAAAACGGAGCTGCTCCACTCAGTGTATGAATCCTGGGTGTTTGACTGGGGGTGGAGAGATGATCCCGGTCAGGACTTGTGCAAATTAAACAGCTCCCTGGGAAAACTGGTGCTTTTCAACTCGGTCCTCGTGACAACGCCACGTGCTAGGAAGTTTTATCCCCACCCTACAGATGACAGAACTGTGGCTCAGAGGGGCGAGGCAGCTTGGACTAGACTCAGAGCGGCTGGCGGTGGGGAGACAGGACTTGGGGTGGCGTTGGCTTCTGAGTAGACGCTGAAGTTGAAGGGCTGGGGCTGAGGTTGGGGGGTATTGGATATAGGTAAGCACGCAGCTGGGGATGGGGGGTTGATCTTGAGAGTGAGGTTCTCTATGGGGTTGTCGAGGTTTGAGAAGGCAGAGATGGGCTGGCATGAAGCTTGAGGTTAAAGTTCAAGTGTTAGAGATAGGCCGAACTTGAAACAAGCATTGAGCATGACTAGGAATGAAGTCAAGTCAGGGCTTGAGATTTGTGCACGGCTTGGGGACCGTAACGCGGATGGCTTGGAGGCTGGCAAGAAGATGGAGCAGCTGAGAGATGGGCTGGGCGTCAGGGAGGGGACGCGGCTGAGGATGAGGCTGGCTGGTGGGGGAGCTTAGCCCTGGCTGACTTGGAGACTGATATTAGTCGCTGGGAGGTGGTGGGCTGGGATGAGGAAGGGGCTGGAATGTGGGGGGTGGGGGTGGGGTCTCCTGGCCAGCCCTGGTTCCCGAGGTGGGCAGCGTAGGTTCGCACCTGTCAGGACGCTGCTGACGAACATGGAGAAGTCGAGCACAGGCAGGTTGGAGGTGGTGAAGAAGATGGTGCTGACCAGAGTGATGAAGAGGCAGAGGCTGCTGATGCTGGAGAAGACGATGAAGGCCCAGGCGAGGTCCAGCAAATCTGGAGGGGGCAGGACCCTGTGGTCTGAGCATGGCGGGAGGGCCGCCAGCGAGCCTGGGGGTGTGCTCTCCCTCCCTCCCCACGGCCCCCAAACAGCTGTTGATTCTCGTTATAAGAAGATTGAGGTTGGGATCCCCGGAGTGGATGTCGATGCCGCAAGGTGTGAGGTGGGCAGCCAGGACTGTGCAGGGACAGGAGGCGAGGGGAGATGTGTTGGGACCCCCGGAATGGATGTTGATGCTGTGGGGCGTGAGGTGGGCAGCGGGGACCTCCCAGGGCAGTGGGGACTGCGTGGGGACAGGAGGTGCGGGGACAGGAGGTGAGGGGAGATGTGTTGGGACCCCCGGAATGGATGTTGGTGCTGTGGGGCATGAGGTGGGCAATGAGGCCTCCCAGGGCAGCAGGGACTGCGTGGGGACAGGAGGCGTGGGGACAGGAGGCGCGGGGACAGGAGGTGAGGGGACAGGAGGCGCAGGGACAGGAGGCGCAGGGACAGGAGGCGCGGGAGATGTGTCCCGGAGCGCAGAGCCCGGTGTCAGCCTTACAGGCATTCTGGTCATACTCGTGCAGGCAGGAGATGTCGGGGCAGCGGACGAAGATGATGGTGTCGATGGGGATGGTCTGGGGGCCGGCGGGATCCCCGGGGGGCCGCAACGGCACCTGGAAGTGCAGCCAGGGCTGGCCCAGGGAGATGAGGTTGATGACCAGCAAGCCGGCCAGCGTCAGGACCAGGCTCACGTAGCGGGTGATCTTCTTGGCCTCGTGCAGCAGCCGCCAGCATATGGGCAGCAGGGACTGGTGGCTGCCCTTCTGGAACCTGCCGGCCGCAGACGGTCCACCGTGTCGGCGGCTCCGGGACCCGCCGCCCACCCAGCCGCCCTGGTCCCGCCTTCCGACCCCAGCCACCTCCGCGCACCCTCCCCACCCGGGTCTCTGCCTGTGCCCTGCCCCACAGGCCCCAAACCCTGCCACCCCTCTCCTTTCTGATGCAATGGCTTCCGGGCCCCGACCCCTGTCTGCTGCTGTGGTCCGAGCTCTGCCTACAGCCCAGCTCCCTGTCTCTCACCGGGAAGAAAGGTCGCCAATGGAGGTGACCGAGGTGAAGCTGTGGGTGCCTTCGAGGGTGCTGTGCTCCAGCTGAGCCTGCACGGCCTCCTCGAGGCTGTCCAGGGAGTCACAGATGACAGACTCAATGCTGCTGATGCTGGCCTCGGGGCTGTGGGTGATGGACGGGGGCACCTCGATGCTGCACCGTGCCGACGACAGGCTCTGCTTCCTATTCTGGGCCGTCAGGTAGTTCTGCACGTTGACCGAACTGCCTTGGAGGGTGGAGTCCATGCTGCCCAGCACGCTAGAGGTTTGCGAGCTGAAGCTGCGACTTTGCAAAGCTGAGGCATCTCGGATGCTGACCCGGCGGGGGGTCCCGGAGGGAGGCGGCTCCTGGATGCTGACCCGGCGGGGGGTCCCGGGGGGAGGCGGCTCCTGGATGCTGACCCGGCGGGGGGTCCCGGGGGGAGGCGGCTCCTGGATGCTGACCCGGCGGGGGCTCCCGGGGGGAGGCGGCTCCTGGATGCTGACCCGGCGGGGGGTCCCGGGGGGAAGCGGCTCCTGAATGCTGACCCTGCGAGGGCTCCCAGGGTGAAGAGGCTCCTGGGTGCTGACCCAGCGGGGGGTCCCAGAGGGAAGCGGCTCTTGGATGCTGACCCGGCGGGTTCTGAGAGCTGGGAACAGCTCTTGGCTGTTGACTTGGGAGGTGTTTGCTATCGGGGAGGTTCCCCAGATGCTGGCCCGACGGCTCTGGATGATGGGCGTGGGGTCGTGGGCATTGAGCCGGCGGATATAGATGACCGGGGGAGAGTCATGGCTCTCGGCCTGGGTGCTGTTGGGAGCTGCTGGCTGAGCATCCAGGGGGTCAGGCTGAGGCTTCTGGGACATGGGGAGGTGCAGGGCGGGGCCAGTCCTCAGATAGGCTCAGCCCCCCACCTCGGCCACCTCATGGCTACCTGGAGGCTGGTCAGCTTCTCTCTGGATCAGTTCTGCTCCTCGGCGTTGGTGTCTTGGTTTCTGTGCCGTGGCCGCAGGCAGGGCTCAGGGATTCAGCCTGGCCCGCCCCTGGGAGCAGGGGGATTCCATGACAGTTGGAGGGGGTTCCAGGATGTTGGCCATGGCCTCAGACTCCCCCAGGCCCCTGCGTGAGTGACACAGGGGCTGGGGCTGGGTCAGGGAGGGCTCAGCGTGGGATCTGGGCAGGGTCAGGATCCGGTGGTTGGGTGAGAAAGGGGTCACTGGTCAGGGATGGGCCGGGGCAAACCCAGGGTGGAATCAGGGGGTAAGGGCAGGGTCGGGGGAGGGGCAGGGCTCAGGGCTGGGTCAGCAGCAGCTCTGGGGTGCACTCTGTTTTGGGGGGTCTGAGAGCTGAATTTATGATTTCCTTTTCCCACCTGCTCCCCGCCCCCACCCGTTCCTGTGTCCTTTTCTGAATCCATTTCATCCTTCTATTCCTTTCTCAGTTTCATGTCTTGTCCCCTCTCTTCCTCCTCTGTCTCTGTCTCCCTTCACCCTTCCCTGGGGTCTCGAGGGTCCCGAGCCTGCTCCCCGAGCTCCAAGACTCTTGCTGAGGCTTGAGTTGGGGAGGCAGACCCTGCCACAGCCACCGGGGGCAGGGCTGGTGTGGTGCGGTGGGTTAGGGGCCGCTTGTGACACCAGCATCCCTACAGAGTGCTGGTTGGAGCCCTGGCTGCTCTGCTTCTGACCCAGCTCCCTACTAAGGCACTGGGAGGCAGCAGTGATGGCCCACGTGCTGGATCCCTGCCACCCACGTGGGAGCCCTGGAGGAATTCCTGGCTTCTGGCTTCAGTCTGGCTCAGCCATCTTGGAGAGTGAACCAGCAGATAGAAAATCATTCTCTCTATCTCTCTCAGTCTGGCTCAGCCATCTTGGAGAGTGAACCAGCAGATAGAAAATCATTCTCTCTATCTCTCTTTCTCTCCCTCCCTCCCTTCTCCCCTTCAAATAAATTAAAAAAAAAAAACTCAAAGAGCATTTAGCAGGGGTGCAGGAACCCCAAGTCGGCTGTGCAAGCTCTCCTGTGGATTAGGGGTGACGACCTTTCAAATAACGATCCCCATCCTTTCTTTTGGCTTTTGCCACGATCTTTACAAATAAAAGCACGCATAGGTTTTAGGTCTTTACTTACGTGAATATCCATGTTACTGCATTTTTAGCAAACATGTAGCGTTGCATCCCATAGACCCTAGGACACAACCCTGATCAATGCTGTGATCTTTAAAACATGGCATAGTGATTTTAAGATGCTCTTGATTGGGTCTGGTGCTGTGGCACAGTGGGTTAAGCTGCTGCCTGGACACCCTAATACTATTATCAGAGCGCCTGTCTGAGCCCTGGCTACTCTGCTCTTTTTTTTTTTTTTAAAGATTTATTTGTTTGAAAGTCAGAGTTACACAGAGAGAGAAGGAGAGGCAGAGAGAGAGAGAGAGAGAGAGAAAGAGAGAGGTCTTCTATCCGCTGGTTCAGTCCCTAGTTAGCTACAATGGCAAGAGCTGTGCTGATCGGAAGCCAGGAGCCAGGAGCTTCCTCTGGGTCTCCCACGCAGGTGCAGGGGTCCAAGGACTTGGGCCATCCTCCACTGCTTTCCCAGGCCACAGCAGAGAGCTGGAGCAGAAGTGGAGCAGCCGGAACTTGAACTGGCACCCATATGAGATGCAGGCAGTGGCTTCACCTGCTACACCACAGGGCAGGCTCCTACTCTGCTTCTGATCCAGCTTCCTGCCAGTGCACCTGGGAGGTGGCAGGTGATGGCTCAGGTACTGGGGCGTCTGCCACCCACATGGGAGGCGTAGATGGAGTTCCTGGCTCCTGGTTTTGGCCTGACCTTGGCTGTTGTGGGCATTTGGGGGTGAACCAGCAGATGGAAGATCTCTTTCTCATCTCTCTTACTCTGCCTCTCAAGTAGGTGAAAATAAACATTTAAAAAAGATGCTACAGATTATATGATGCATCCCCGAGCTACAGAGGTGTTGAAATGTGCAAAGTGTGCATTTTAGAATCAGGGAGGTGAGGTATTCCATTGAGGATTAGTTGCGATTTGTTTGGTGATTCAAATGATTGAAAAATTATTCCTCTCACACATGAACCTTGATGCTGCCGTCTGGGCTCCCTCTTTTCCTACACTGTCCCTGGCCTGCATGGCTCCCTCCTCCACGCACACTGGGCAGGAACCACCCTATGGCCCACACTCCGTCCTAGGGCCACTGGAGCTGCAAGGGAAGGTGGGAGATGTAGGCTCCGTTCCAGGCGTGCCGGACCCAGGTGCAAGTTCAGCCTCTACTCTGTTGCACCAGGCAGGTGCCAGCAGGCTCTGCCACGTGGCATTTGGCCCTTGTGTGCTTCCGACCGCTCTCCTCCTGTTGGACATTAAGATAACTGTATCTCTTGGGACTGCACGGCTGGTGCTCTCATTCCAGCCCTCGGAACGGCCCCTGTGCAGGATGGCTCAGTGGGTGCTCACTGAATGAATGAATTGCTTATGGCCCCACCCACCCGCCTGTTCACTCATTCATTCCTACTTTTGCTGACCAAATGTACTGGGCAATGGAGATGCGGTAGGAAGACAAACGGATTGTTTCCTGCCCTCGTGTTGATTTGTTGAGGCAGATTGGTAGGAAAATAGTAATAATAAAGTTAGATAACTGGCCACAAGTGTGCAGTCTGCAGTGTGGGGGGCTAGCTGAGCTAGGCTGGCAGGGGATGGGGTGGTGCTGGTGGTGGTGGTGCCAGGCGCAGACAAGGAGATGTGGAGGAAGTGACCCTGGAGTTGACAGGGCAGGCTGGGCTAAGGGGGAGGGGAGTGTCCTGAGGAGGAGCGCCCTTGGTTGTGGGAGGGACCCTGTGGAGTCTTGCGTGTGGCTGAGGGTGGGAGGTCAGAGGGGGAGGGTGTGAGACAACACTGGGAAGGGGGACAGGGTCCCAGGCACCTGCAGGTGTGGTGTGAACCAGTCAGGTCCTCTCTTTGGGCCCCAGGGGCTTTGCCCTCATGAACACACTTGGGAACCTCTGCTGTAGTGACCCATGCCCTGGACTGGGAATGTGGGGACAAGGGTGAGCAGGGATAAGGGGATGAGGCTGGGGGCCAGGATGGAACTGGGGTTTGGAGGATGGAGACCAGAGGATGGGATTGTAATAGGCCAGGCAAGCAGGCTTGGGTTAGGAAAGGGTCATGGGGTGGGGGTGGGGGCTTGCGTCTAGCATTAAGGTGAGTGGTGGGAATGCGGTCACAGCTGCAGGTGGAGACAGGATGGCTGGGTCGAGGGTGGTGCTGGGGGTGGAGTTACAGCTGGGGATGGGACAGGAGCACAGGTGTGCAGGGGGCTGTGGCTGTGGTTTGGGTGGGGAAGGAGACGAGGGTGCAGTGAGGGGTGGAGAGACCCAGGCCCCCAGACGTCTGTTCTTCCCCAGCGGACCTTGTCTCTACCTGGGAGGAGGACCGCAAGTTCATCCTGCGGGGCTGGTCTCTTGTCTTCAGCATCCTGGCAACCCTGATGATGCTGAGCGTGGTGGACGGGCGCATGGCCTACCTGCAGGGCTCCTACACGGGCTACGTGGGCTTCTGGACGGACTGCAGGAGACACAAGTGTGCCATCCAGGGCCAAGTCACCGGTGAGCAGGAGCGGGGCTGGGCCGGGGGTCCTCTGGGTGCCCTGCGGTGAGGGAGTGGGCCTGGGGGTCCTCTGGGTGCCCTGGGGTGAGGGAATGGGGTCGGGGGCCCTCTGGGTGCCCCTGGGATGAGGGAGTGGGGTCGGGGGCCCTCTGGGTGCCCTGGGGTGAGGGAGTGGGGCTGGGCTGGGGTCCTCTGGGTGCCCTGGGGTGAGGGAGTGGGGCCGGGCCGGGGTCCTCAGGGTTCCCCTGGGATGAGGGAGTGGGGCCGGGCTGGGGTCCTCTGGGTGCCCTGGGGTGAGGGAGTGGGGCCGGGGGCCCTCTGGGTGCCCTGGGATGAGGGAGTGGGGCTGGGCTGGGGTCCTCTGGGTGCCCTGGGGTGAGGGAGTGGGGCCGGGGGCCCTCTGGGTGCCCTGGGATGAGGGAGTGGGGCTGGGCTGGGGTCCTCTGGGTGCCCTGGGGTGAGGGAGTGGGGCCGGGGGCCCTCTGGGTGCCCTGGGGTGAGGGAGTGGGGCCGGGCTGGGGTCCTCTGGGTGCCCTGGGGTGAGGGAGTGGGGTCGGGGGTCCTCTGGGTGCCCCTGGGGTGAGGGAGTGGGCCTGGGTCGGGGCCCTCTAGGTGCCCTGGGATGAGGGAGCGGGGCGGGCTGGGGCCCTCGGGTGCCCCTGGGGCAAGGGTTCTCTGAAGGCCGTGTCTGTGAGACAGGAGTGACTGGCCGCGTGAGTGGTCCGTGGCGGTGAGGGTGTCTGCTGTGGGTTCCGGGGCGGGGCCGACTCTGGAGGGGGACCCTGAGGGGTGCCTGGGGACGACTGGCACCGCTTTGCTCCCCTCCCCCAGTTCTCATCCACATGAGCAAGGGCTTCATGATGCTGGCCCTGGCCACGTGCCTCGTCCTGCTCCCGGCCATGGGCATCTCCTTCTGGCCAGCCTTCCGCCGCCTGAGCAAGGTGGACCTGGTCTTCAGCTCACTGAGCATCAGCATCGGTAATGGCGGCGCGCGGTGGGGGGGTGCCTCGCCCGCCCCAGCCTCTCCCCCCGGCTCCCAGGTCCGCCAGGTCCCTGCCTCGGGCTGTGTGTGTGTGTGTGTGTGTGTCAGGTGCACCCTCTCCCGCTCCAGGTGTGTGTGGGGGTGTGGGGGTCTTTCTCTCCTTTCCTCTCCCCACGTGCCCTTCTGTGTGTCCGCTGTGGGCGTGTGGGTGGCCAGGGGCGTCTCCGTGTCTCACTGTCCAGCCTCTTGTCCGTCTCTGGCCCCACCCCAGTGCAGGACTCCTGATTGTGCTTAGCCTGACGCTCTTTGTGGTCAACTGCCAGTCGCTGCACCCCAGGCCACAGGTATCCTACCTGGTGACCTTCTACCTGAGCTGGTGCGCCAGCGTCTTGATGCTGTGGGCCGGTGAGGGCGAGGCCTCCAGGAGGGGGGGAAGGGGCGGGGTCCCGCCAGGGCAGGGGGCGGGGCCGGGCGGTGGCGGACCTCGCGGGGCCAGGCAGGGCTCGGAGCCGAAGGCCCACCTGGCTCCCCCCCAGGAGCCCTGTCCTACTTGAACCAAGTGGGCATGTGGAGCAAGGGCACCTCCATTAGGCATCGGCAGGGGAGCTACCGCCGCTGGGCCTTGCAGCAGTGCGTCCTCAGGTTTGATTCCAAACGCCGGAGGCCGGCCAGGGGCCCCGAGCCTTCCCCGGACCCGCCCACCTCCTGCGCCGTCTAGGGCGGGCCCTCCAGCTTTCTCAGGACGCTGACCAGACGCCGGGCCACGCCCCCAAGATGCGACCTCCCCGTGAGGCTCCACCCCCTCACAACTGCTCCTTCGGGGACAGGTGGGCCGCCAGGACCCGCCCTGCCCGGCTTTGTCTGCGCCCACTGGGTCCCTAGAGTCCGACACCTCCTCCCCGTCCCTCCCGAAGCTGAGCCCCGCGCCGGGCGGCTACTCCGTGGGGCCCCGCCCCCAGGTGCTGGCCCTCGCAGGCCCCACCCCAGAGCCGCTCCCCATCCCTAGCGGGGGCCGCCCACCTCGAAAGTCTTCTCCAGGAGCCCTGCGCTTGTCCCCGGGAGGACGCTGCCCGCCCAGCATTTAGGGGAGGACAGGCCCCTCCCCTGGAAGGCGTGGCTTGCAACAACACCCCGGCCTCCCCCGACTCAATAAACTGTGGGTGCTGTCCAACCTCTCGGCGTCACGCCCTGTGGTTGCCCGCCACTTCCCTCCCAGGGCAGGGTCGGGCGCAGCGTGAGCGGAGACCCCGGGCATCCCTGGCTGTGCGACCCCTTCCGGGGCGTGGAGCGGATCCCGAAAGTGCGGGTGCCTGGCGTCTGGGCGGCCAAAAATCCGGGAGCCGGTCCTGCCTCGGATGCACATTGCGTCTTTACTGGGGGCGGGGGGCAGGGGGCAGGGGGCGGGGCGGACACTCAGGGGTTGTTGGCTATGGTGTTCCGGATCCACTCCACGTAGGACAGCACTTTGGTGAACACGGCAGGCTTATTGGGGCTGCCGCATGGGACGTGGCCCCAGGACGTGATGCCCTGCAGCTCATTGTTGCAGACCAGCGGGCCCCCTGAGTCGCCCTGGGGATGCGGGGGAGACAGAGAGTGGGGAGGCAGGCACACATGGGGACCCAGAGGGGGCGGCTCCCCGAGGCAGGCAGGGGTGTCCCGTGTGCAGCTCCCGCTCTGAAGGCAGGACCCCAGCTCAGAATCTGAGTCCCCTCCCCCTACGCTGCAAGACCCCGGGTTGGGGGGAGAGGGGCTTGGCTCACCACGCAGGTGTCTCTGCCGCCTTCCAAGTGGCCAGCACAGAGCATGCACTTTGTCACCATCTGGGCGTGGGCTTTGTCACACTCGCTGTTAGCCAGGATGTTGAGGTCCACACACTGGAGCTCATCTGGGTAAGTGACTGGGGGCGGGGCGGGGGGAGAATGAGGGCCGCGGCCCTGCACAGCCTGGACCCTCAGCCCCTCCCCCGCAGCCCAGGGAGCCTGGCCCAGGCGTACACTTTATCGGTGTGATGCTGCCCCAGCCCGAGGCGAGGCAGGACGTCCCCACTTGGGGTTCCTGCGTGGGCAGCTCCAGCACCCTCACGGCGTCGGTGAGCTGCACGGGATGCGCCAGCTTCAGCAGCATGAGGTCGTGGCTGTAGTCCTCGCCCGGACCACGGGTTTGGTTCTCCAGGAGGCTCAGGTTGAAGCGGGGGTGCGGGAAGCTGCCGGAGACTTGGATGAACTGGGCTTCCGCCTCGTCCTCAAACAGGTTGTGGCGACCCAGCCAGAGCTGGTAGTTGCTGGGCAAAGACAGGGACGGAGGAGGTGAGGGGAGAGCAGGGCGGAGGGGTTGCAGGGGAGTCTGGGGGAGGGACCCGAAACGGGAGAAGAGACACAGGCAGGAGGGGAGAGTGGTGAGAAGCAGAGAGAGAGAGATCCCGCGGAGGGCCAGGGGCTGGGAAAGTGAGGAGAGGAAGGAGGGGGAGAGGGAGAGACAGCGAGGGGGCGGGGTCTGAGAGCCGCCGAGGAGCAGCTGGGGCTGGGCTGCAGGTTCCCAGCAGGGGTGCTGGCCTGCAGCCCAAGGTCAGCACTGTGCCGGGCTTGGCGGCATGGAGGGGCTGTGAGAAGCGGGGGACAGCGCCGCACCCTGCTCTGGGGCAGGCTGTGGGCTGGAGGCGCGAGGCTGGGTGCCAGGTGGGAGAGGACCCACGCCTCCTCCCAAAGCCCCCTCCCAGTCCCCCCCCAGTCCTCCTCGTCTCACCAGTCCTCCCCTCCATTGCTCCCCCCCAGCTGCTCAGCTGCAGCCCAGCCCTTCCTGTGCGCCCACCCCACCTACAGAGCAGGTGGGACTCAGGTCCCTTGCCTTGGGGCCATCCTGGGGCTCACCCCGGGTGTGCTTAGTGTGGCGGGGGAGGGGCGTGACACAGATGCAGGAGAGACAGACAAGGACAGAGATGGGTGCAGAGACACCCAGACATGGACAGAGACGGGGGACATACGGAGACACAGAGGCAGAGAGGGGACAGGGAGACACAGTCCCAGGGCGAGACCCCCCACCCTGCACAGACCGAGGGACACAGGAAAGCAGACAGAAACAGAGAGGCAGTGATGGGGAGAGACGGGAGCCCCAGGCAGCGGGGAGAGGGTGGCCCCAGGTCACCCCAGGGGGAGGGCCTGACCCCCTACTCACTCGCTGAAGCAGTGGGCGGCTGTGAGCACCCACTGGGGGTGCACCAGGACGCCCCCACACTGGAAGTTGCTGTAGTGGTACAGAGCCGCCTGCCAGGGCTGGGAGTTCTTCCCGCATACCCAGCCGCCTATGATCCGGGACTGGAGCGGGGGCGCGGCGCCTGCAGCGGGGTGGGAGGTGGGGTTGACAGGAGGGACTGAGGCTAGGAGAGGGGGCTGCTCTGGGGGTGTGAAGGGACATGGGCAAGGGCAAGGGGTCTGGGTGCGGAGACTCCGTGCTCTGCTCGCAGAGCCGGGGCTCAGGGTGGGAGGCACAGACGGGCTCGGGAGCGGGCACTGGCTGTGCCCGTCAGGCCGCTGGGCTGATCAGAGGGCCGAGCGACATTCCCCAAACCCGGGGGAACGTCGGGCGCTGGGTTGGGTGGGATTTGGAGGGACATGGCTAGGGCCTGGGCTGGGCTCTCAGGGCTCAAACAGGACATGGTTTTACGGAGCCACAGCTGAGAGGACAGCGGAGCTTCTGGGCTGAGTGGCTGGCAGTGACTTGGGGGCCCCTGGGTAGGGGCCGGGAGAATTGAGGTTCCAGGTGAAAGGGTCGGGGCTGAGGCGGGCCGTGGGCTCCTGTGAGGGCTTGGGGTCCTCCCGTGAACGGGGAATGGCATCTGAGTCAGTGGGGGCTCTGAGAGCAGCTTGGGGTCAGGAGGTGGTGGTGAGTGATGGTCACTCTGGACGGAACGGGATGGGGTCCCAGGGTACCAGAGGAATTTCGGGTTCTTTTGAGGCCAGTGCCAGGGCAGGCACAGAGAAGGGACCCAGATGAGGCCAGCCCAGATAGGGGACAGTGTGAGGACCCCCTCGATGTGGGGTTTAGAACTGAAGGTGGCCACAGTTGGGTTCTGTGTGTTTATTCTGAGGCAGACCCCATCTGGGTGGCGGGATCTGGGGGACAGCATTCAGGTCTGGGGGACACAGCTGGGAGCTGGATGGGGAGAGTCCGTGGGCTCAGGAGCCAGGCCATGGGGGCCACAGGGAGCCATAGGGGTGGGAGAGGATCAGAGTTCTCAAGAGCCGTGGGGCAGGGGCGTCAGCCTAAGGCAGACAGATGGCCCCAGCTCTGCCCTTGGGTGAAGGGGCCGGCCACAGGGGCTGACCAGGGGGAGCAGAAAACACGGGGATCCCTGAGAGGTGGCAGTGACCCAGTGTGGGACGGAGGACTGTGCCGGGCTTGGCGGCATGGAGGGGCTGTGAGAAGCGGGGGACAGCCCGCACCCTGCTCTGGGGCGGGCTGTGGGCTGGAGGCGCGAGGCTGGGTGCCAGGTGGGAGAGGACCCACGCCCCCTCCCACAGCCCCCTGCCCCGTCTCACCAGTCCCCCCCAGAGACAGGGCGAGGCACAGAACCGGGAGCCACATGGCGACCGAGGTGTCCAAGGGGCTGGCAGGCAGTGAACTTGCAGCTGGGGCCACTCCGTGGGGAGCCCTTTAAAAGCCTTCACCCTGTCCCCAGAGCCCCGCCCCTGCCCTGCTGGCACCCAGATGCCAGCCAAGGCCCTGCCCCTGCTGTGTGGGGGTGCACACCCCTCCCACCCCAGAGCCGTGGTGCGGGAGGGAGAACCTGCACCTGTCGTCCTGCAGGCCCTCGAGCTCGCTGGACGCATGCCCAAGTGCTCAGCAAGGGCATGTGGGGCAGCGCTGGCAGCTCCTGGGGCCTGGGCCCTGGGGACAGAGCCAGGAGGCCAGGAGGGAGGGCGGGGGTCTGGGGGAGCAGAGACAGGCGGTCGGAGGAATCACAGGCCCCCAGTACAAAGCCTCATATGCTCAAGTCCCCGTAAGGCCTTGTACCCCAAGGCCCGGCACCCTCTGAAACCCCATTCCCTTCCCTGCTTAGAGCCACAATGTTGGCTTGTCAGCTGCCCGCTCCCCTGCAGTACAAGCCTTGGCCTTCAGAACGCCCCGGGTCGGGGTGCTCCCACCTGTTGCTCCTCTTAGGAAAATCACCACCAATCCTAGCACCCCCAGGTCCAGGAATATGAGGCGTCAGGGGTGTGCCAGGGCGACAGCTCCGGCATTCCAAAGTGTGGTGTCTTCCCCAGACAGTGCCGCCATCCCCCGCTCCGCCCCGGGACCCTGCCTCTCCCATGTGGGTGCTCAAGGTCATGACCTCCAATTCCCAGAGTCCTGGACTGACAGCCCTCCCAGGTCTGGTCATCACCACAGCCCTCCACACAAACCACCCCCCACCCTGTCACGCAGGGCCAGGGTCACGTACGTCAACCCTCGGTGACCTTGAAAACCACGTTTTGGGGTCTCTGAAGGGAATCAGGCACCAGCTTCCACCAGTGTCAACAGTCCCAGGAGTTTGGCTAAAGAAAGCAGAGAATTTGCCTTTTTGCCTTGGCTGCCAGGGAGCCTAGTGTGAAATCCTGAAGAAAAGCCAGGTCCTTCCTGAAAATCTGGCGTGTGCGGGTCCTTATGCCGGGGTCGGTAGGTGGAGGGGCTACCCAGTGCCAGACAGCATTCTAGCGAGCTCATGAGAATCGCCTCGTTGAACCCACACAGCAGCGGCAACCCCGTGAGGTGAGCAACAAAACGGGTCCCATTCTGCAGATGGGACCAGCAAGGCCGAGTGAGGCAGGGCCTCTTGTTCAGGATCACACAGCCAGTCCTGCGTGTCCAGTGCACAGAGCCCTGCCCAAGCTGTGTCTGTTCACTAGGGGTCGGGGGGCAGTGTCTCTGGGTTCCCGCAACCGTCACTCCCAGAAGAAAGCCACAGAGACTCGGACAGAGGGACTGGGGTCAGCATTCTGTGTTATCTGGGCGTTAAGCAGGTGGTCTTTGAGTGCCAGCTTTGGCTTCTGGTGGGACAAGTCATTGGCTAACATCTGGGCCGTGGACAGAGTCTTGGGAGGGCTCCCTGCAGGCTTTGGGGGCATCTGCTCGGTCAGGGGCACAGGTGGCAAAGCCCACCAGTCAGTTCCTCTTCATGGTCTCCCTGATCCACTCCAGGTAGTGGCAGACTTTGGTGTAGACGCCAGGCTTGGTGGTGGTGTCACAGGGGACGTCACCCCAGGAGACAATGCCCTGCAGGGCACCCCCGCAGATCAGGGGTCCCCCAGAGTCGCCCTGTGGGGGAGGGAAGAGGGGAGTTTCAGGTTGAGGCGACACCTCCGGATGTAGGATGTAGCGTATCCCCATCCTGATCACCAGCCTCAGTCTCAACCAGAGCCCAGTCCATCCCTGGCAACCTCAACTCAACCACGCCCACCCCCCAACCCAACTGAGCGGACCTAAATCCGAACCAGCCCACCCCTCAGTCGTCTCCCCTCGACAGCAGCCCACACCCATGCCCTCCCTCCGTCATCACCCCTCCGTCCCAATCTCCGCGTCTTCCACACCCCAACCAAAACCCACCCCATTCCACTTCAACCCCCCAAATCAAAGCAAACCCGTCCTCAGCTTCAGCGCGTGCCATCCCCCACCCGACCCAACCTGGCCTCCGTCTCTTAACACCAGCTCCAACCCCACCCATCGCCATTTTGGGCTGCTCTTCCTACTCCATCCCTGGCCCGAGGCAAGCAGAAAACAACCGCACCCCAGCTCCCAGACCTGCCTCCCCCTGCCCTCTTCCTCCCCCTGGCGGGGGGAGGGGGCTGTGGGTCTGACCTCACAGGAGTCTGTGCCTCCGCCCTCTGTTCCTGCACACACCATGGTGGCCATCACGCGCCCGGGGTAGTCCTTGTTACAGGATGCGTCCGCCATGATGCTGATGTTGGAGCAGTGCAGGGTGTCTGGCGGATTCACTGGGTGGGGCGGGGGGTGCACAGTGGGCGCGGGGCTCTTGTCCCCTCCCTCCTCCCGCGAGCCCCGGAGGACAGAGCCCCTGGAGGCCCGACCGGCAGCACCGTCCTCTCACGCACCTTGCGACTTGGGGCTCCCGGGGGTCCCAGGCTCACTGTTCGACACCAGGCCCCAACCGGACACCATGCACGCCTCGCCCTGGTGGGGGCAGCGCGTGGGCAGCGCCACGGGTCGCACCTGAGGTGTCAGGTGTACTGCACGGGCCAGTTGCACCAACATGATGTCGTGGAGGTGGCTGCGCGCCTCGTAGCCCGGGTGCGGGATGATGCGGGACACCGCCCGCAGCTGCTCCGGGCCGTCGTACCTGCGTAGGTTGTGCTCGCCCAGGCGCGCCCGCATGAAGCTAAGCGCATGCGCAGAGAGGAGGCTCAATGAGTGGGAAACCCCGGATCCCCTGGCTGTCTGGGAAACTCCGGATCCCATTAGCCTTTCCCATGACCCCGACGCCAATGGTTCCAGCTGCTGTCTCTTATCCTCAGGCGCGCGCCTGGAACCCTGTCCCCAGCCCCTGCTGGGGCAGAACCTAAGAGTCTCAGATCCAGGCCCCCCAAAGCCCAAACGTTATCAGTCTCCTTTCTCGTCCCGGGGGGCCTCTGGGCTGGGAACCCACAGCCCGCTTCCCCCGAAGCTGCTTCCTCCAGACCCAGGAGGCGGGGGTCCCTCCCCGACCCAGCGGTCCAGGCCTGGGGGTGGAGGCGCGGGGGGGGGGGGGAGGCAGAGGTCCCACCCTCAGCCGCGGCCCTGGGCACCCAGCCTGCGTACCGGGTCTGGCAGTGGGCGGCCGACAGCACCCAGCGCGGGGAGATGAGAGAAGCCCCGCAGTTAAAGCGTCCACGCTCGTAGAGAGCCACCTGCCACGGCTGCGAGAAGGGCACGCACTCCTCGTCTTCCTTCTGCTTGCCACCGCCCTGGGCTGCGGGGAGAGCGCGTGGAAGACCCCCGAGCCCCTCCCCCGCGTCTTTCCCGCCCACGCCTTCCCCCACCGCGCGCTGTCCCCGCTGGGTCTTACACCTGCCGCCCCCTCCCCCAGAACGCCAGCCCCCTCTCCATTTGCTCTGAGGGCTCTGGGAGGCAGAGGCTGGGGCACCGGCCAGAGGGCGGGGTTGCGGGAGAGAGGGGACACTTGGAAGCAGTCCCTCAAGGTCACCAAGTTGTCACAGATATCAAGTGGATGAGGACACTCAAATCTGGGCGACACGCCTCTCAGCCGGTGTCAGTGTACCGGGGAGACGCGGCCGCACAAGGTCAGGGACGTGCACGCAGACGCGGGCAGCCGCGCCGACAGGGTGCAGACAGACGGGGGCAGCAGCTGGAGCCCGAAGTCACCTGCAAGCACACGGGCTGCAGCTCGGGGAATGACGGCACAGGCGGTCGCACAGGGACGCAGGCGCGCGCACGCACGCACGCACAGGGACGCGCAGGCACATGCACACAGCTGGACACAGAGGAGACATGGGTTCCCAGTCCCAGTCTCACAGCTGTGTACCCGTGTACACAGCTTAACAATGACAGTGGGGCCCTTAACCCTGGATTCAAAGACACTGGCTGTGCAACTCTGATCACATTATTTAACCTCTCACCTGTAACAGGAGATGCACCTGCGTGTGTGTGTGGTATAATGCAACTGCTTAACAATTATTAATTACTGCCACAAAGTACACACGGATTTATTTATAGGGACATGCTCTTGCTTGTCCAGGCGGTGGACACTGACATGGCCAGAACAAGCCAGACACCTGCGGAGACCCGGTGGGACCGTGATTCACTGGCCAGCCCTCTCTCGTAGGGTCAGAGTCCCAGACGCTGACTCGGGGCGGGCTCTGAGTGTGTCACACTCTCAGGGCGATACCCAGCCACAGGCCTGGGCACTCAAGGTCAAAGACACACAGCCAGAGATGCAGGTGGCTGAGCCAGGTCACTGGGTTTCAGATGTGGGGACAGGACGGGGACCCCAGGGCTCTGCACACCCCCCTCCACACAGACAAGGGCACCAGGCACAAGGATGCTTCAGGGTCACGCACACAGTCACTCTGGGCACAGGGATGTGTTCCCTCAGAGCCACATCCATGCACACACACACACACACACACACAGTGGGGGGGGGGCAGCACAGGCTCTGCATGGCCCAGACGCCTACCCTCTGCCCAGCAGGGGCAGGAACCGGCCCAAAGGCCCGGGGAATGCGGATGTGGTGGACGAGAGGGGCTTAACAGGGGAAGGGTGAGGTTGTCCCCTGCAAGGCCAGAGCTGCACCTGGCCGGTCCAAGCAGGAGGAGGGCAGAGGCCCCGACCGGGTGCAGCAGGCCGAAGGCAGGACCAAGAGGGCACAGCGAGAGCCCCAGGGGAGGCTGGCAGTGTGGGCCCAGGAGCCAGAGTCACATGGGGCAGGAAGGGGGGTTAATGCAAGTCTACACCCCAATTTCTCCAGGGTAGAGCATCAGGTTACAACTCATTCCTCCATGGGTGGTGGCTGGAGGTCATCCACCACCCAGACTGACCTTGACCTAGTGGCTGCCCCTCTCTGGGCCACGGCCCCTCCCCTTGTCAGAAGTGGGCAGCAGTGCCCTCCTTCCACGGAGGACGGGCGTGCACACCAAGTGCCGCGCTGGCACATTCTAAACCCTCGGCCACAGCCTGCCCGCCCCACAGGGCCCAGCGGGGGCAGGTCCTGTCCCACAGGCCGGCCGTGGCTGTGTCCAGCGTGAGCCCAGGCCACAGAGGTGCGGAGCCCCTGGCAGATGCCAGCCTGGCCTCCGATCACGTGCATGCCCCACAGCACAGCACGGGGCCTTGGCGATCCCAGATAGGTGCCGTTCTAGAGAGAGAGGGCGATCAGGGCCCGGGGCCCAGGGGGTGGTGAGTGATCACCTCAAGGTTGCGCAGCAAAGAAGCGGACAGCCCCAGGCTTCTGTGTCCATCGTCCCAGGTGGCACAGCGACCGGGGGGGGGGGGTGTGAGAACTCAGGGACCTTGGCAGGGGGGCAGGAATGAGGGCGGCACGGCTCTGGCTGAGGTAAGGGGCCCCACCCTCCCCCAGGTGCAGGGCCCGTTTTACCTGCAGCCGTCAGCAGGAAGGACAGGGCAAGGAGACTCCACATGGTGCAGCAGGGACCGGCGCCCAGCTGCAGCCTGGGAGGGGAGGGAGAGGAGGGGGTGGGGGCTGGACCTTCCCGTGGCTACCTGCCCCAGAGACCAGGGCGCCCCCACCCCTCCCAGGACAGGTCCCGGATGCTCCCCTGGCTCAGACCCTACCACTCAGGACGCTGAGGACAACTCCAGCTTCTTGGGTCCCCTCCCGCCCAGCCCCCACCTCCCAGGCGTCGAGGGTCTGTGCCCCTCCCCTGGTCACAGTGCTCCCTGGATAAAGCCGCAGATCCTCGGCCAAGGCCACCCCCACCCCCCACCCCCGGCAAGATTCATGCCCTCCGTGCCTTTGCTCAGCCTGTCCCTGCCTCCTCCCGGGGCTGCGCTCCCTTCTAGGCCCACTTCCTGCCTCTACGTGGCCTCCTCCGTCAGGCTGGGAACTTCCTTTGGGCAGCCCTGCCCTGCCTCCACTCTGGACTCCAGCCTCCGGAAGCTCCCAGATTCGTGCTGGTCCGCCCAGGCTCAGCCCCAGCGCTTCTGAGAGGTTCCCACCCCAACAGGCATCTCTTGACAGCCAGAGGCCCGCAGTGAAGTGGGGCACAGGCTGGGTGCGCCCTGTGTCCCCGACGCTGCCCCCAGCCTGGGGCCTGCCCACGCCAGACCTCAGCTGAGCTGACCCTGTTCTGGGCTCTTCCAGGGACGCCCCTGACTCACACCATCTCCTCCCCCGACCCCATCTCCTCCTGGGGCTCCGAGATAGCTTCCCCATTCCCCAATCAGGTTCCACCGGGGGTGATCGGTGTCTCTGCCACCCCCCCCCCACCCCTAGACCGCAGCATCCGGCACCTCCCCCTCCCTGCTCTGCCACGTGGGTCTCACCACCCGCAGATCCTTCCGCCGCACCCAGGGCAGGTTGGAGGCCCGGAGAAGGGGAGCAGGCGCCGGGCTGGCTGTCGGTATTTATAGCTCGCAGCCCCACCTGGGTCTGGGGCTGGGGTGGTGCCGGGTGCGGTGGGAGGTGGCGGAGGGGGCAGGTTTACAGGCGGGACGCCTGGGTGGCGGACCGGTCCTAATGAGCATTTATGGGACTGAAGCTGCCGTCTGAGTCTCCGAGGTGGCATTCTCCCCTAGGGCCAGGGCGTCCGCGCGGAGGGGGCGGGAGAGCAAGGGCAGAAAAGCGGGCTCCTTGTGCCTAGGCTGGGCGGGGGTGGGGCTCTAGAGCCGAGAAGCCGGCTGGGAGTCTGGAGTTTGGGGCTTGTGACCTGAAGTCTGACTTCCGGAGCCTGGTGTGGGGTCTTTGGGTGACAGGGTCTCGGGCTTGGATTCTGGATCCTGGGCCTCGGCACCCAGGAGTCCAGACTGCCGTCTGGAGTGTGGTGTTTGCGATGACCGGGGACCTGCTGTGTGGAGCCTACGGCAGATTTGGGGCTTTGAATTTATGCAATACATTCTCGACTCTCAGTCCAGACGCTGGGGTTTCCTGGGTAGACTTTGGAGCTTCAAATTTGCTTGCATGCTCTTTTTTTTAATAATTAATTTATTAGGTAGAGTTACAGACAGTGAGAGAGAGAGAGAGACAGAGAGAAAGATCTTCCATCTGCTGGTTCACTCCCCAAATGGCCGCCATGGCCGGCGCTGCGCTGATCCGAAGCCAGGAGTCAGGTGCTTCCTCCTGGTCTCCCATGCGGGTGCAGGACCCAAGGACCTGGGCCATCCTCCACTGCCTTCCTGGGCCACAGCAGAGAGCTGGACTGGAAGAGGAGCAATTGGGACTAGAACCCGGTGCCCATATGGGATGCCGGTGCAGTAGGCGAAGGATTAACCAAGTGAGCCACGGCGCCGGCCCATGCTCTTTTTTTTTTTTTTTTTTTTTTTTTAAGATTTTCTTTATTCATTTGAGAGGTAGAGTTGCAGAGAGAGAAAGAGAGAGAGAGAGAGAGAGAGAGAGAGAGAGAGAGATGTCTTCCATCCATTGGTTCACTCCCCAGATGGCCGCAATGGCCGGAGCTGAGCTGATCTGAAGCCAGGAGCCAGGAGCTTCTTCCGGGTCTCCTACGTGGGCGCAGGGGCCCAAGGACTTGGGCCATCTTCCACTGCTTTCCCAGGCCACAGCTGAGAGCTGGATCGGAAATGGAGCAGCTGGGACTAGAACCGGCACCCATATGGGATGCGGGCGCCGTAGGCGGAGGATTTACCTACTGTGCCACAGCGCGGCCCCTGCACACTCCTTTAAGGCTGGCCCGGGAGGCAAGGGCCTGACTTCCGGGATTCGGAGATTGTTAGGATCTTGGCTGGCAAGTGGGACGTTCCAGCCTGGAACCTGGGCTCGCCATTCTGGCCCCTGCAGGCTTAATTCAGGGTTCTGGTGCCCCAAGGCTTCCGGATTTGCGGCTGAGCTGGCTTCTCAAGGCTCAGAACTCCAGATGGCTCTGAGCAACTGTCTGGAGTCCGATCCTGCCTCCGTAAGGTCCCAGAGAGGGAGGGACTGGCCGCAGCCGCCCGCGAGGGGTGGGGCGGTGAGAAGCGTGCCCCCTCCGTGCGCGCGGTACCAGACTTTGAGATTCTGCAGCCGCAGTCCTCAGACACCCCGCGGTTCCCGCCTGCTGGATCCCTAGACGCTCAGCACTGTAGAAATCCTACAAACCCAATGCTGCCCTCGTGGGGTGCCCAGGCTGGAAGCTCCTCTGTCTCCCAGATCCGTCCGGTGGAGCGGCTACAGGGGCTGCGCGTGCCCGGGGCTCATTCGCCCTCTCCGGACAGGCGGAGCTGCAGGGCCTCCTCGACACGGGGAAACTGAGGCCCGGAGAGGTGCCGGCGCAGGCGACCGCCACGCACAAGGCCTCGCAGGGCAGGAACCCGGGGCTCGCACTCCAGGAGCCCCGGAATCCCCCTGTGTCTGCGCAGCGACAAGGCGCTCGGGTCCTGGGCCAGGGGCTAGGCCTGTGCCACGCGCTTTCCAGGGCACACACACGTGTGCCTCCTTCCGTCCCATGCAGGCGCACCCAGGACACCCGCGGCGCCGCCCCCCCAACCCCCAGCGGAGGCCGTGAGCGCACGCCCAGCCTGCTCCGCTGGACGCGCTGACGTCAGTGCCCACCTCCCTGGCGCGACCCAGGTGCTCTGGGGCGGGGTGGGGGCGTCCTCTGAGGAGTCCCTTCCCCTTTCCCCTCCCCTCTCCCACCCCCGGGGGTCTTCCTTTCCCTGGTTTGTTGGGTTCAGCTCCCAGACACGCGGGTCTCCCCCTCTGACTCCGAATCTCTGCTCCTGGGCGCCCCCCGCGCCCCTAGGCCCCTCTCCTCTTCTTGGCCTCTTTCCCCAAACCCCCTTGTCTGTCCCTCGTCCCGGGTCTGAGGAACGACCCCAGCGCCGTCCCCGCCTGCCCCCTCCCGTCTCTGGGGCACCACGTGCCCCCACCCCCAGGGTCTCTGCACTTAGAGCTCACCCGCCCTCCCCTCCCCCGACCAGGTCCCCGCGCTCAGTCTGAGGTTCCCGGCGGTTGGGATTTCTCTGTTGGGGCAGGTACCCCCTTGCCCCTTCTCCAGCGAGACGGCCCCTGCGTGCTGCCCACCCTGGGGACACACCCGCACGAGGGGCTCAGCCTCCCCCGAAGTCTCTGTGTCTCAGTCTCTTGTCCTTAATAACACCAAACAATCGAATTGGAGAATCTGCAGGAAGCATCGGGTTAGTCCGAACAAAGGGCCCAGACTGTGGCCACTGATGGCTGCTGACACAGGACGGGGAGAGGGCAGGGTCGTTGCACAGGGTCCCAGGGGTCCTGTCTCCCCTGGGGTGAGAAGCCAGCCCCTCTGGCCGTCTCAGGCTAGGGTGGGACTGCATCCCTGGAGCAGGCATGTCTGTCCGAGAATCAGGCTGAGTTACACAGCCCGCGATTCAGACGTGGGCGCTGGAGCCAGGCGGCGTGGGTTTGAGTCCCACCTCTGCGGAGTCAGCCTGTCACCCACCAGGAGGCAGAGGTGCTGCGACGATTCCCGGGCTCACCTAGGGCGGCAGGGCCTCGCGGTGGGAGTGCACCTGCTGTGGAGACCACATGTCTCTCCACCGAGCTAGGGCAAGGGGAGGGTCTTAATGATTTTTAAAATAGACACTGGTTTAGTTATTTGAAAGGCAGAGAGAGGGAGGGAGGGAGGGAGGGAGAGAGAGAGAGAGAGAGAGGTCTTCCCTCCCCTGGCTCACTCCCCAAACGGCTGCAACAGCTCGGACTGGGTTGGCGGAAGCCAGGAGCTTCTTCTGGGTCTCCCACATGGGGGCCGGGGGGTGCAAGCCCTTGGGCCATCACTGCTGCTCTTTGGGGTCTGAGTCAGCAGGGAGCGGGAATTGGAAGTGGAGCTGGGGGTTGGGAGTCCCTAGAAAACTGGGACAAGAGAAAGACAGCTGCAGGCGTCGAGCCCCGACTGCGGGCGTTCCCGTAACCGGTCCCCAGGTCTCCCACACTCCTCCCGCTGCCTCCAGTTCAGCCGCTGCTCAGCCTAGAGACTGGCACCTTCCTGGGGCTTTTCTGCGCGGGAGAACCGCGCTCAGCCTGCCCGTGTTTCCGGGGACCCAGCACACAGAGGCCCCACCGGACGTTCCTCACTTGCTGGGGCGGGTGTTTGGCTAAGAAGCAGGTTGGGATGTCCTGAACCCGGGAGGGGGGCTGGGTTTGCGTCCTGGTGCTGCCGTGTGGGCATCCAGGTGCCTCGGCGGGTGCCGCCTGGTGTCCTGCCCAGGGCTGCCTTGAGACATGCGTCACAGAGCAGCACTCCCACTCACGTCACCCTGGGAGCACAGGGAGACGGGGCGGTGTGTGTGTGGGGGGAGGTTGGCAGCGCTGAGTCCACTCCCAGGGGAGGCAGGGAGGTACCAACACGGCGACAGCGGCTCGAGTCCAGGCTGAGGGGCAGGGACTTCAGGGTCCAGGACCCTTCCCCCACTCAGGGCTCAGCCAGAGGCCCCTCTCCAGGCCGCTCTGATGCCCCCTCCCCAGGGCACTGGGGAGCTACGGAAGGCTGTGAGCAGGGGCAGGGCAGGGTCAGCTCTGAGACCAGGACGCACTGGGGTCGGGAGCCTGTGAGCAGCAGGGCCCCGGGGACCTCGAGGCGGGGGGCAAGGCCGCTCCTGACCCGTCTCCCCACCTGGAGCAAGCTGGTTCCCCCACAGCCACCAGAGGGAGCCCGTGAGCACAGGGTGAGGCCCTGTCCTGCCCCCTGGGCACCTGCTGGCTCCCGTAGCATCAGAGGCAGATGCCCTCGGCCGGCAGGACAGGCCTGGCAGGGAGGGGCCCTCTGTCCTCTCTGGAGGAAATCTCAGCCCCCACACCTTCCCCGTTCAAACTCAGACCACAGCTAGGAGAATTCTCACCCCCGCTGCCATCAAACCCTGCCTCCAGGTCTTCCTAGACCAGACTTGCACCCGGCTTCCAGGCATCGGGCAGTGAGGACAGTGAGGACAGTGAGGACGGTGGGCTGGGCACGTCCACGCGTTCCGGAGCACAGGAGGAGCCCAGGAGTCTAGCGCCCATGGAGGACGACACCCAGCCCCTCTCACGCACCATGGGACACAAGGCTCCCTGGGGTCCTGGGTCCCTTCTCTGGCCCCGGCTGGACAGCACACACCAGCGGGCAGCGCCAGGGGAGGCTCCATACTGGAAAGGGCCCCCGGGCAGGGCCTGTCACGCATCCACATGGCCGCCCTGAGAGGAGGTGACAGGTTCCGGGCGCCCGGGCGGTGGGGTGGTTACCCGCGAGCTGCGTGAGGGGCAGACCAGAGAGCGGGCAGCCTGGGGTCCACAGACCCTCACCACAGACCCTGTCGCCAGTGGCTGCAGCTCATGCCTTCCAAGGTGTCCCAGGCCGTGCACACCCCGCAGGCTGCGGCATTCCTGGGCCAGCATCCGGGCCTCTCAGCCCCAAGGCTCTGCTCGCAGCAGAACGTCAGCCCACACCTCTCGCCTCTTCCTGACCCCAGACCCGACGTCTGCCTTGCTCCAGGCCTGCGGCTTCAGGCCCCTGCCCTTGGATGGGGTTTGGCGGCAGGTGGCAGGCGGCAGGTGGCAGCCAGTGCCAGTGTGGGGAGACGTGGTTAAAACGTCCTCGCTGGACAGGGGCCTCTTGCCTTGGTTGGGGGCAGGGCGCCCACTCCCTCCCCTTCCTGGACCCTGTGCCCTACAGGGCCTCTGTGAGAGGAGATGAAATGTCTCTGGGGCCCCGGGCCCTTTCCTTCCCCCTACTCCTCCCCTCTCCCCTCCACCTCACGGTTGTCTGCGGTTTCGGTAGAAGTCTCTGAGTTTTGTTGTTTTAAAGAAATCACTGCCCCTCTGTAGCTTTTGCTGCCCCCCACCCCCCGTGCTGTGGTCCGTGGAACCCCCCCAACCTGGATAAGGGGTCATTCAATTTTCAGCCTCAAAGATGCTCAGTTGCGGCGCTGTGGCGTAGTGGGTAAAGCCGCCACCTGCAGGGCCGGCACCCCATATGGGCACTGGTTCGAGTCCTGGCTGCTCCACTTCCTATCCAGCTCTCTGCTGTGGCCTGGGAGAGCAGTGGAGGATGGCCCAAGTGCTTGGGCCCCTGCACCCACGTGGGAGACCTGGAGGAAGCTCCTGGCTTCAGATCAGCGCAGCTCTGGCCATTGTGGCCAACTGGGGAGTGCACCAGTGGATGGAAGACCTCTCTCTCTCTCTCTCTCTCTCTCTCTCTCTCTACCTCTCCTCTCTGTGTAACTCTGACTTTCAAATAAATAAACCTTTTTTTTTTAAAGGTGCTCAAGTGGTATCTGCCCAGGAATGAACTCTGAGGGGCAGGTGGCCAGAGGACCGAGGCGGTGTGGGGAGATCGACTTAAAGACCCAGAGTGGGACCAGACACTGGCGCTGGAGCGTGTGAAGTCTCCGTGTTGGAACTGCGACCCAGAGCTGGGAGCTCCGGCAGAGAGCGGGATCGGAAGTGGAGCAGCCAGGACTCAAGCCGGCGTCCCTGTGGGATGCCAGCGACTGCAGGCCGTGTGGGCACTAGCCTCAAAGATGCTCACTAGTCCGTCCTTGGTTTTGAACACCGTATAGTTTTCTTTTATAAATAAAGACTCTTCATTCTTCAACAAGCTTGTCAGCTCTAGTGACTTGTCAGCGAGAATTTTTAATTTTCACATAACGAGGTCACCAGTGCTTTCGAAGCCATGCTGAGAAGGCTTTTCGTCCCAGATAACCTCTGTCACTTTCTGGGCTCTGTGACCTCCACGTGCTGCCTCCGTGTCTGGCCCCACGTGCACACGTATCCGCTGATTTCTTGTTAAACTGACATCTGTGCTATTTGTCACCCGTAGTGACACGGATGAGTGCAGTACAGACTCACGATTCGTGCCCTGCACCAAGGAAAGGAAACGAGCACTCGGTGTCACCGGTCACAAGTGATGCAGCCGGGAGCAGGGAAGGATCGGAAGCCTCTGGACGTGTCTGGAAGACTTGGTTGGAGTTGTCCCCAAACGCAGCAGCAGTCCTCAGACTTGAGACGAGACGCCCAGCGGAGACCACTGAAGTGCAAACATCTGTTTCCCAAAGGGCGAAGATGAGACACAGATTGTGAAGATCATTTTATTTATTTTTTTGACAGGCAGAGTTAGACAGTGAGAAAGAGAGACAGAGAGAAAGGTCTTCCTTCCGTTGGTTCACCCCCCAAATGGCTGCTGCGCTGATCCGAAGGCAGGAGCCAAGTGCTTCCTCCTGGTCTCCCATGGGGTGCAGGGCCCAAGCACTCGGGCCATCCTCCACTGCCCTCCCGGGCCACAGCAGAGAGCTGGCCTGGAAGAGGGGCAACCGGGACAGAATCTGGCGCCCCGACCGGGACTAGAACCTGGTATGCCGGCACCGCAAGGCGGAGGATTAGCCACGTGAGCCGCCGCGCCGGCTGTGAAGGAGATCATGTCAATGATGGAATTGTTTCTCTCTGCTCTAAAAACGAGACCGCAGAGGCTGTCCGCCCAGAAATGCAGCGGAGCAGCGGAAGGGGTCTCCGGCCACTGAGAAAGGCGAGGCCCGCCCTCGCGGGGGCTGATGCCAGCTCCGAGGCGCCACCCCCGCCTGCATCCGCCTCCGCTTCCCTCTGGCCCGGCCAGCGCCTCTGCCAGTGCCATCCACTCGCCTCCCCTCTCTGCGGCCTCCCCCTGTCCATCTCTGTTTTAAGCAAATGACCAAACTGACCCCTGCAGCCTTTCTGACGCCCCCGGGGGCGGTGGCAGCTCTAGAATATTCCTGCTCAGTGGGGCCACAGCCACGAACTCAACCCTATCCAGCACTGTACCAGGCCCTGCGTGTGTGTGCATCCCCACCGGGCCTCCTGGACTTCGGTCTGGACTGATGATAAGCCCAGCTCTGCTGATGTCGCAATGGGCCCCTGACTCCCGTTCTCCCGCTTTAGGGCGGGGACAGCAGCACTGGGGGGGGGGTGTCCCAAGAAGACCCTCCCCGCTGACACCCCCTGTGACGCACTAAGACCACTGGCAGGTTCAGCCGTTGGCCAGGAGCCATGATGCCCATGGTTTATTACAGGGCGCGGACGAAGACCAGCGAGGGGAGAGGCGCACGGGGGAAGCCCAGGAAACCCCGGGCGAGAAGTCCCAGCAGAGCCGCCGCGAGCCGGAACTTCCCCCGGCCACGGAGGGAGACCGCGCGGTCTCCGCGCAGGGCATGGGCCCAAGCCAGGGCTGTCCCCACGGAACGCGTGGCCACCACTGTGCGGTGCTGTGCGGCCCCGGGCGAGTGGCCGAGAGAGGGGTCGTGGCTCAGGGAGGGTGGCCACGAGGTGTCTCCCAGGAAAATGAGTCTGGCCTGACTCAGGCAGAACCGGGGCACGCGAGCTTCCTGGTCGGAGACCAAGGCCTGTGGGACTCGGGCACAGGGGGCAGCCGAGGCTCTGGCGCCGCCCCCTCCCGGGCCCCCACTCCGGCCGCGCTCGGGGCAGCCCCGGGGGACGCTGTGCACCCGCGGCCTGCGCCCTGGCGGAGCTGCCCGGCCTCCGGCCTCGAAGGGCGCCGTCTCTTTATTGGCCTGGCCCGGGGGCAGCCCTGGGCTGGCCGAACAGAACGTATTTGCTGTTCCCAACCCGCCGCGGGAGCGTTATCGCGGCGATCTAGGACAGCAAGCAAACCCGCTCTGGGGGAGCCCGACCTGCCAGGCTGCCCCGCTGCCACCGCCCTTGGAGACGGTCCAGGGAAGAGGCGTCGGCGGCGCCCGGGCCGCGGAAGGTCCCCCAGCCCCGCGTCCCCCGCGTCCCGCCTCCCCGCCCGGCCGCGGGGCTGGGCCTGGCTTCCAAGCCCCCCCGCAAGGGCGGCCTCTCGTGCTGGAGGCCAAGAGCTCCGAATGGCGGCCCTGGGTTCTGCAGGCGCGAGAGGCGGAGGCCCTGCGCCGGGAGGTCGTGGGTTCCCAGTCCCAGGGCCCCCCAGGGCTGAGGGGAGCGGCCGGCGAGGCCCCACCGCCAGGCGCCTGTGGCTTCAGCTTCCCGGGCTGGAACCCGAGACGGCGCCATCCAGGCGTACACGAGACTCCAGGGTGCCCCACGGGCAGGGGCTGGCCGCATGGGAGTCATGCTGTGGGAAAGCCAGGCTCCCAAAAGCTTAGAGGCCCTTTCCCGCCTTCTCCTCATGTCACGTGTGAGCGACGACCCACGCCTACAGGAATGCAAAGCGGGGAAACCCAGGTGCACCCCGATCTGCGCATGCGCAGCGTCCGGGTGGTCAGTGGTCAGTGCCTTCCTGGCACCTGATAGTGACGTAGCATTCCTGCACCCAGCCCGGCCACGTGGTGACTACCGGGCTGCCGCAGGCCGGCTCCAAGGTGTTCGAGGCCCTCGCGGTGTCGGGCCAGGGGCTGGTGTCCGAACGGGATGCTGTGGCCACAGGGACCCGCCGTGGGACCGTCACCGTCCATAAAAGCACAAGGGCTTCCCTTATGCAGGGACAAGGGCCTGGAGTTGGGGCTTTGTGGGCGCGTTGGAGAGTTGGGGTGCGGCCGTGCCTGGCTCCCTTTGGCTAAAGTGCTGGGTGTAGGGCTGAGGGCGGAGGGGGATGAGCGCGGAGGGCCAGGTGGGGGTGGGTTAGAGGCGGGGACAGGGCTTGGGGCCGGGATGGGCCGCGTGGCCGTGGTTCGGGGTGGGAGAGGGTTGGGTGTGGTGTTGGCTGGGGAACACGGCTGCGGTAGTCGGGACGCAGTTAGGCCTGGGGTTTGAGACGGAAGGCTCGGAGGTGGGCGCCGGCTGGACACCAATGTGGTTGGATTATAAATGGGGGACAGCGCAGGGGTTGGGGTGGTGGTAAACTGGATTGGGTCGGTTTTGGTTGATGTTTGGGCGGGGACTAGGAGGTGCCTGGGGCTTCTGGACCCGACAGGCTCTCCCTCAAACTGCCTTCCGCCAGGCTGAGTCCGGGGAAGGGGCGGAGGGGTCACGGTGTGAGCAAACCCCTCCGCCCCCGTCCTTAGGGTCTTCGCTGGGGGCGACCCCAGCGGCACTCTCTCCGTGCATACACTCGGCACTTCTCTGATCTCGCCTAGGGTGTACACAGGCTGGGGAAGTTGGCGTGGGGGGCGCAGGTGTCCGGATCGGAGGGTGCTGTGCTGGGTGGTGCCACGACGCTCTGCTGTGCTCTGAGAAGTGCGGGGGACTTGGGGAAGTAGGTTCTGGGTGGGAGAGTGTGAGAACCAGAGGCGTGAGCGTCCTGGTGCAGCCCCGTGGTGCTGGTGTTTCGGGACACTTGGGGTCTTGGGGCGCAAAGACGTATTCGGGCTTGGTATTGAGGGTCGGTGATTATCCCAGCCCCTGCTCCCGGTCAGCCCGGGACTCCCTTAGAACAAACGTGCAGGATCCGCAGGGCCGGCCTGGGAACGCGTCCAGGGTGAGCTGGTGTCGTCAGAACGAGTACTGGCTCCCCTCCCCCTCCCGGCTCTGAGTGTGGGAGGAGACTCGCAGCCCCCTCCCAGGCAGCAGGGGCAGGGCCGAGGGAGGCCTGTATAAGGCTCCCCCGGAAGGCTCCGCCGCCCTAAGCTCACCACCCGCCCCCGGATGCCTCTCTCACTATGTGGCTTCTGGTTCTGTGCCTCTCCCTGCCCCTGGGGGGCACTGGTGAGCGGGGGTGGGGGGCTCGGGGGCAGTGGGAGGGAAAGCAGGCCCAGGCTCAACTGCTTCCTCTCCCTCTAGTCCCCCCCTTCCCACCCAGCGCCCAGCCTGTCCCACCAGCCCTCAGTCCACCCCAGATGAGAGAATGAGGCCCCCAGCCCCACCCCAGCCCCTCCACGCTGCCAGGTTCCAAACCGTCCTGGTTCCCACACTGGGTGCTCTGCCGGAAGCTCCCTGTGCTGGCTGAGACCCGTCAGCCCTGGCCCTGCCCCGCACCCCTCTGCAGGCGCCGTGCCCCTCGTCCAGTCCCGGATCATAGGCGGCTGGGCATGTGACAAACACTCCCAACCCTGGCACGTGGCTGTGAATCGCGGTGGTCTCACAGCGTGCGGGGGCGTCCTGGTGCACCCCCAGTGGGTGCTCACAGCCGCCCACTGCTTCAGCAAGTGAGTAGGGGGGTCAGGCCCTCCCCCTGGGGTGACCTGGGGCCACCCTCTCCCCGCTGCCTGGGGCTCCCGTCTCTCCCCATCACTGCCTCTCTGTTTCTGTCTGCTTTCCTGTGTCCCTCGGTGGGTGCCTGGCTCTGTCTGTGCAGGGTGGGGGGTCTCGCCCTGGGACTGTGTCTCCCTGTCCCCTCTCTGCCTCTGTGTCTCCGTATGTCCCCCGTCTCTGTCCATGTCTGGGTGTCTCTGCACCCATCTCTGTCCTTGTCTGTCTCTCCTGCATCTGTGTCACGCCCCTCCCCCGCCACACTAAGCACACCCGGGGTGAGCCCCAGGATGGCCCCAAGGCAAGGGACCTGTGTCCCACCTGCTCTGTAGGTGGGGTGGGCGCACAGGAAGGGCTGAGCTGCAGCTGGGGGGGGCAATAGAGGGGAGGGGGGTTCCTGACCTTGGGCTGCAGGCCAGCACCCCTGCTGGGACCCCATGGCCCCGGAGCAGCTCTGAGACCCCCCCCCCCCGGTCTCTCTCCCTCCCTCTCCCCTCCTTCCTCTGCCCTTGGCCTCCCCACGGCCCCTGCCTCACCATCTGGCTTCTCTCTCTCTCTCTGTCCTGCTCACCCTGCATTTTCCCTCCTCTGCCTCCCTCCCCGGGATTTTCTCATTCTCCGTGTCCCTTTGCCACTTTGGGGAGCCTCTCCCCGTGCCCCCCTCCCTCCTCACACCCTCCTGTCCCCTCACCCCCCAGCAACACGCAGGTCTGGCTGGGGCTGGACCGCCTGCTGGAGGACGGAGCCGAGGCCACGCTGGCGCAGGTGGCCCGCAGCTTCCCGCACCCCCTCTACAACCTGAGCCTCCTGGGGAGCGCGAACCTCACGGCCGGGGAAGACAACAGCCACGACCTCATGCTGCTGCGGCTGGCGGAGCCCGCGCGGCTCTCGGGCGCGGTGCAGGTGCTGGGCCTGCCCACCCGGGACCCCCAAGAGGGCAGCACCTGCATCGCCTCGGGCTGGGGCAGCATCAAGCCAGAGAAGTGTACGCCCAGGGCCGGGGCGGGAGGCTCGGGGCGCGCAGGGGCCCGGCCGCAGCCCGTTTCCCTCCCGGCCTCTAGTCTTGCGCCCCAGGAGCCTCCAGTGCGTGGACCTCCGTCTCCTGCCCAGTGACGAGTGCAGAAACGTCTACTCTGAGAAAGTAACAGAGTTTATGCTTTGTGCCGGCCACTTGGAAGGCGGCAAAGACACCTGCAAGGTGCGCCAGCCCCTCCCCCCAGTCTTTTTTTTTTTTTTAAAGGTTGTATTTCTTTATTTGAAAGGCAGAGTTAGAGAGAGAGAGAGAGAGAGAGAGAGAGAGAGAGAGAGAGAGAGAGAGAGATTTTCCACCTGCTGGTTCATTCCCCAAATGGCGGCAATGGCCAGGCTGGCCCAGGCTGAAGTTGGGAGCCGGGAGTCTCCCGCATGGGAGGCAGGGGCCCAAGGGCTCGGCCCAGGGAGCTGGATCGGAAGTGGAGCAGCTGGGACAGGAGCGGGTGCCCATGTGGGATGCCGGTGGTGCAGGTACAGGTGCAGGTGCAGGTGGCGGCTTAGCTCGCTGTGCCACAGCACCACCCCCACCCCAGGGTCTTAAAGGAAAGGGGGAGAGGATCCTGGTCGTGGGCGGGGCCTCCAGCGGGGTCCCCACCCCTTCCCACACACCTCCAGGCACCCCCTGCCTGAGGCCGCTCCCCGGCGTGGCTCATCTGTCCCTCACGGGCGTCTGTGATGTGCCTGGCACCGCCCAGACGCTGAGAAGACAGCCAGAGACTGAGGGAGAAGAGCCCCTTCCCCAGGGAGCCCTGTTCCGCTGAGGGGGACGTGATGGGGGAGGAGTCGGGAGGAGAAGGGGACACTAAGCCGACACCCGGCGCAGGTGGCCCCTGGGAGCAGAGGGAGCAGCAGGCGCCAGGCCCCGGGGCTGGGAGGAGCAGCGAGGGCCCTGGGGGCTGCCGTCAGAGTTCAGGGGTCAGGGAGTGAGGAGGGGGCTCCAGGCCTTGCCCCCACCTGGACAGACCCCCAGCGCTCCTCGCAGGCTCCCTGCCTCAGTCCCCTCCCCCCGTCCCAGCCGGCCCCAGTGTGTCCTGGTCTCAGAGCTGACCTTGCCTTGCCCCCTGCTCGCAGTCCTCCGTGGCTCCCCAGTGCCCTGGGGAGGGGGCGTCAGAGCGACCTGGAGAGGGGCCTCTGGCTGAGCCCTGGGTGGGGGGAGGGTCCTGGACTCCAGCCTCCTCCCTGTGTGGGCACCTCCCCCGCCTCCCCTGGGAGTGGCCTCCTCCCTCTGACGGGGAAGATGACATCAGCAGTCGGCAGCCCAGGCCTGACGGGCGGGTTTCCCGGACAGAACGGGGAGGGGGCTGACCCTTCTCTTGGCTCCCTTGTCCCCTTGGCTCCAGGGGGACTCCGGGGGCCCCCTGGTCTGTGACGGCGTGCTGCAAGGCCTCACCTCCTGGGGCGGGATTCCGTGCGCCCGGGCCAGGCAGCCGGCTCTCTACACCAAGCTGGTGCGGTACCGGAAGTGGATCGAGGACACCATGGCAGCCAACCCCTGAGTGCCCCGCCCCGCCCCGCCCCGCCGCGAGTAAAGTCCAGTCCACGCCGCGCTCTGTATCGTGCAGCCTCTGTAGACCCTGGGCAGCCGAAGCGCAGGGCTCGGTGCCCGACCTGGCGCCCCCGGCCCTCCCAGCCCGCGTCACGCAGTGCAGGGACAGGGTCGACTGGTGGGGTGCACGTGGGTGTGGCTTCAGCCTCCTCCCCACGCACTCCGGAACCTGGGCGGTGTACAGGGACACGCATGGGGGAGGGGCGGGGCCCAGCCTGGGAGGGCGGGTGGCAGGTGCACTGGGTGCCCTCTGTGGGGCACGCGTGCCAGACGGAGCCTACGACCTGAGCAGAGAGCAGAGGGGCCTTCGACGTGGTGGGGGACCCCAGGGTGGGGGCTCAGAGCCCTGGACGGCCCCGCCTCTGTGGGGGAAGCATTGGGGTTGCCCAAAGCGCCCTAAGGCAGCAGATTCCGGGTGGAACCCGCAGAACCTGGAGGAGGTGTCCCACTCTGGGTTGCCGTAGTTTGTGGATGGTGATGGGCCACAGGTTAAAACGAGCAAAGGCAACACGTGTGCAGGTTGAGTGGGGGAGGAAATGGACCAGCGGCAGGTGCTGTCTGCCGGGCGAGTCTTCCGGAGCCTTTCAGCCCAGCCCGGCCCAGCCCGGCCCAAGTGTCCGGAGAGTCTGTGGGGAGTCGGCCTGCGGGGTGTGGGGTGCTTCCAGGGCTGGGGGCGGGCTCCGGCTCTGCAGCTCGGCCGGGGGTCCCCCAGAGCAGGTGTTGGCCAGTGGTCAGGCGTGGCCCAAGGGCCCGGGGAGACCACACAGTCTCTGGGATCCGATGCCAACCCCTGGACGGCTCTGCCAGGGGCGCGTCCTTTGTTTGGAATGAGCCCTGCAGGCTCCTGAGTTCACCACTGGGTGTTGGGTGGGCGCCTGGGCTCTGGCTCTGTCTTGAGGGGCACACAGAGCCGTCCCGCCACGGGCATCCAGAAGTAGGAGCAGTTTGGAGGGCAGGTGCTGGGCTCCGCGAGTATGCGTTGCCTTCTCTTCATGCCACCAGGGAGGCGGGGACTCCTCTGCTCGCTTTGGGGGGACGGCGGGACACACGGGCGTGTTGCTGGTCACTAGACGGGGGCTGCCCCCTGTGCGGGCTGACAACGGGTCGCACTCAGAACCAGTGTGTGCAGGCAGCGACTGGGGGCCAAGGTTAGCAGCAACAGGGGCGTGCAGTGAATTCTGGTGCCCGCGGGAGGGTGTGATTGTCGATGTCCTCATCCAGTAAGGTTGCAGGCTGGCAGGAAGTGAGACCCATTAGGCTGAGGACTTTCTGGGGTGCAGTAGATCCCCCCCTGGGACAGAAACTAGCTAGGGATGGCGGAGCCCTCCCTAGGGCAAGTGGGCTATGGCTGGGGTGGGACAGGCTGTGGGGTCCCGGGGTCTGTCCTGGCATGTGGGGATGTGGAACCCAAGACCAGTGGCATGTGGGGGATGGTGAGGGACAGGGTGGTGATAGGAGGCTTCTTAAGCAGCAGGCGGCGTGACTTTGTCTCTGGAGGGGAACACTTGGAGCCGGCAGGGTTCAGCTTTGTCCCCAAAGTGCCGCTAAGTTACAGTCCCTCTTCCATCACCTGGCTCTGGGCAGCTGGGTCCCCCTCCTACCTCCGACTCCAGGTGGCCAGGGGCAGCCTCAGTGCCCGAGCGTCTGTCAGGGACTCTGAAGGGTCTACTGATGTTTGACCACATCAGTCAGCCTGGCACAGTTTCCTGAAGGCTGCCTGGACACATGAATGCCCGGGGGCAGACAAGGGCCTCGACTCCTGGCAGGGCAGGCTGCGTGGACTTCATGTCCACGGCTGTTCCCCTGGCCCCCAGGTCCTTCAGGGTGCACGCTCACATCGGTGCACCTGCCCCTCCAGTCACTTGGGGGTGACCAGAGCAGGCCAGCGGGAGTCTGCACACCGTGGAGGATTTTCTGAGGTCGGGAATCCTCAGTCTCACAAAAGGGTTGCCAGCAACCTTGCCGAGCCTTCGTCCCCGAGGCGATGCTGTCTTTATTGTCCCAGGCCGCAAACAGAGCTGCCCTGCAGGAAGGGGTTTTATTTCTATTTGTTGTCCTGGACATTAAACAAGTGAGTTCCGGGGACATGCTACCCTTATTATCTTGGACGGTAACCCAACCCTGCCTGTGGAGATAGTTATCTCGCCAGACTGCTCTCCGGACAGATCTCCGTGGTAGACACCTTGAGCAAAATGGCTTAAGGCCTTTCTCAGAAGTCATGTCAGAAGGCAAGAGACCCGCAGAGAACTGTCTGCCAGCACCGTGAGCTTGAGGCCCGTGGACGGGTCACAGTTCTGACCCCGAGTACCACCCACGGGCTGTCTGAATCACTCTGGCTGGAGTTGTATCCCAAACCTGAATGTCCACACCTAAGTGTCTGTGAACTCCTTATATAAATTACTTACAACACTTGATATTTGTTAGCGGTGTCCGGGTGTCAGTCCCCCCTTCATTTAGCCTCTACAGAAGTCTCCAGTTTACCCACAAAGCAAGGGAAGTGCACTGAGAAATAATTTGCTTAGTCAACGTGCGTGCGGCTGAGCCCGGGTGGGCAGGCTCTGGATACCATCGCCCCACGATGGACCCCTGTCTGCGTGCCTCGCCCCGTGTGCCCTTATTAGGCCCCCACCTCATCTGCCCAGGCCCTGTGTGCAACTATGTCCATCTGTGGCCTTGTATATCCAGACCTACACTGGAGAGTATGAACTCGGGTGAGAACTCCTGTGTCCCAGTGTGTGTGTGTGTGTGTGTGTGTGCACCTGCATGACTTACACACGCATGACCTTGCGTGCCTTCGCTGCTGAGGCACACCCCCGCCCATGTAAAACCTAAAGGAAAGAGAGAGTAAAAATACCAGGGATTTCCAGACAGACGGTGGGAAAACCACGCGTGAATGTCACGGAGGAAGACATGGGCACGGGGTGGGGGGGTACCCCTGGGGTCTCTTTCCTCTCCCAGAGGCCTAGAACGGTGACAGGTGCTGGGAGCTGAGGCATGCGCACCTCCCTCCCAGCCAAGGCTGCTGACTCTGTCTGTCTCTCTGTGGGAGCACTTGTCACGTGTTTAGCTACTCAAATCTCCCGCCAAGGGGCTGGCATGGTGATGGTGTCCCCAGATTGCCAAAGGGCTCGGCAAACCTCAGGCTGCCCACGCTCCTGCCCATCTGTCTGTGCCCTTGCAGACTGCCGCCCGCCCACACAGCTCCACGCAGCCCGGGCGAGCACAGTCTGCGCGTGCGCAGTGCCTGGGTCCACGGTGCTCTCTCCACCACCCAGCATCCATCGCCCTGACGTCATATTGATGCGACTGGCCCCGCCCCTGCCCTCGCTCCGCGCCAATCAGGAGCCTCCCTGGCGCTGCCCTGGCGGGTGTGGCCTGCGTGACGTGGGCTGCGCGCAGCCTGGTGCAGGAGAGAAACCTTGAGGGTTTCCGCTTGGCCCCCGGGCCCTGAGGGGCAGGTGCTGGGCCTCCTGGCGGACCCTGTCCTAGAGGGGTCCAACTTTGCTTTCCCTTACGGCCCCTGGTTCTCCGCATCGGGTGCTCGCTGGTGCCTTCCCCTTCCGGGACCCTGGCCGGGCTCAGCTGCGGGGTGGGCGGCGGAGGCACGGGGCTCGCGTGGACCCCGAGTCTGGGGGCGATCGGGGCGGAGCAGGAGGACTCCCGGAGCCCAAGGCGCCCCGGCCTTGGGAGGGGGCACCGAACAGGCCTCCTGCGAGCAAGACTTTGTGCCATCCCTACGGGAAATAAAGCTCTCCCGACAGAGACTGCGTGCTAGCTGGGCGTCCTTTTCAGGATTTCATTTATTTGAAAGGCAGATTGACAGAGACAGACACGCACACTCCCCAGGGGCTGCAACAGCTGGAGCCGGGATCCAGGAGCGCTTCAGAGCCCCTGCG